>NC_056744.1:558720542-558808042 GCF_019279795.1 Protopterus annectens | reverse complement strand
ATCCAGACTACCATTTTTTAGGAGTATTATGAAAGTCACTGTTACAGAGGGAGACTTTTGACATTTAGAAAAAGTGGTAAACATTACCTGAGGTCTATTAAAGTGGATCATGATAACCATGCTGTCAGCATTCTGGGTTCAGGACTCAACCTAAACACTCATAGGACCACTTGAGGTGGAAGATGAAGTGCCTTGTGTCCAACTTGTTATCTTTTTTACCATTAAATAATTAAAATGCTAAACTGTGACAAGCAGTTGTACTGAATAGACTGAATTGACAACCTCTTGCTTTACCCAAATGACCTTCATCTATCTGAGTTTGTACACTACATTTTTTATGCTTAAGTCACTTTGCAGACATGATGAACTGCAGGCTTTGAAGACTTTAGTAATTAATGTACGTTGTCATGTCCTATTCTTGTTGCTATTGATATTGCTACACTCTTGCATTTTCATGTCCTTCAATTTACATGGTAGACACAATACTGGAGATGTGCTCTTGGAGTACTGACATTTGTAGACGTGTCTTTTGCTGTGTTGTTCCTCCGTCATATCCAGCAGAAACATTAGTTACTTATGCCTTAATATGTGCTATACAACTATTATTCACACATGGGGCTCCATATTTGTTTCCTCCTGAGGCTGCTGGTCAAGGCTGGCATTTGCTTTATCTTTCATGGTGGATAACAGATCCATGACTTGCTTGTATCCTTGGGGAACCTGTATGTGGATCCAGATAGTTTTACTGCTGAAGGATTTTGCATGCATGAATAACTGGTGTTGCTACTACAGTCGCCACTGAGGGACACAATTTTTCTCTTGCAAATATTTTTGTGAACTTGTAAACATAAGTGAATTGCTCATTTTAGAGGATTATGCTCTGGCTAGAGTCTGGAAAATTTATTAAAAAATGCAGCATTTTCATCTTTTATTTCTTTATTGCAAACCAGATTCCTGTAACCAAACAATTATTAGGTTAAGTTGTGTGGCTTTCAATCAGTCTATGCCCGAGATTCAATAAACTCCATGTATGCCTTATGCAGAGCCTACATGGAGTACATGTTTGTACTGTGGTGTACTGCATGAGAAAGTCTGCAATGCATATTAATGAATCACGGTGCGCCTTAGCCATGTTTAGCGTCCCACAACAGTGCTGGTGGCTGCAAAACCTCATAAGTGGACATGGGTAGTAATTCCATGTAAAGAAGAGCACCTACTGTGCAAGGATTTGTGTGCAGTACCATGCTGATCACCATGGGTTTTACAAATAGTTGTCATTGTGTTAGTGCAACGTGTCTGCACAAAGGCCAACTTAATGAGAAGGCAAATAACCAGTAGTAGGGACATATCTGGCTTAGATGTCACATAGAAATCTGTTAGAATGTAACACTCACAACCTCTTAGAGTGACAAATCTGGACAACGTCATGATAATGGGAGTATAGAGGGCCAGAAATAGGGACAGATTTTTAATATTGCACTGACAAACTTAGGAAGTTGAGGAAGCTGATACAATATACAGGTTGCACATTAGCATGAACTTTCTGAAGAGCATGAAGTTTAAAACTCAAATGTCAGTCATCAGCTTCTGACTGCACTCTGCAATGGCATGCCAATAATTTGCCAGGAAAAAAAAATGTTATGAGGAAAAGATCACAAATATGAGACAACAACTGGATATTCTTAACAGATCAGGACAGTTGAGAGGTATGCACTCAAATGTGTGTAATACTGACTCACATTGGTCCAGTGATCATCCCAGTCATATGGCAGGAAGCCACATATTTGATAAAGAAAACATCTGGACATCCTGGGAATATCTGGACAGTTGAGAGGTATGAAAGTGCATTACATGGTCCAAACACAGTACAGGACAGTGTACCTACAGTGCAGGGTACTGCGATATCCCATTCCTGGCATTCTGTACTGAAGCTGTCTTAATGATCTGTAAAAGGACATGGGACTGCCATGTAAAATGATCACCCAGGGGAAGTATTGTATTGAATAGGGACACACAGGTGAATTGTAGGAATGAACACAGGGGAAGAGCATAGGTAAAACTCCCACATGTATAGCAGAAGAGGGCATGTCAATGGAAGATGGTTGAAGCACCAGCACCAACACATATCTATATGATACAGTATGGACTGTACAGTGAAAAATGTGCTGTCTGTGACTGTCACACAAGGTGACATAACAATGTGTGAGATAAGCATCCTTACATGAATAGTGCAGAGGACATCTAGCAGGGATCTGACATATTCTTGGGATAGGGCGCACCGTGCATATTGGAAAGCTGCACAAAATGACATACCTGAATATGAGTATATTCTCAGCAGAGATCTCCAGCAAAGTGGCCACAAGTAAAGGATCATGGAAAAAATTACAAAAAACAACCATAATCATGGACAGTATCAGAATAATATCACCACTAATCCCATGCCTCTGATGTAACATGTGATGTGGAGTGATAAAGATGACCCTGCACATGCACACTTGACAAATATTATGATACATCCACACTTTATGAGCGTAACCATGCACACTGTCCTGGAGCTGTAGTGTCTTCAGGAGGTGTTAGAAGAGACACTGTTCTGCCTGTATGTGACAGTATGGTCAATACAGGCTACTTGCATTGTGTGCATGGTATATATGTATGGCACAATCCACACTATCACGAATAATATACATTCCATTAATGCTGTCAAACACCTATCTATGCAGTGTGTGTATAAGCTGAACAGGTAGCACACATGCATCTAGAGTAACAATTCTCTAAGGCCCAAAACACTGCATCAGTGGGCACAGACAATATCCCAGGATGTTGTCTAAGTAGAATCAAACATTACCTATCAGGCCTTCTAGAATTGCTATTTAACTGCAGCCTTGAAACAGACTTTGTGCCTCATGAATGGAGAACAGCAACAGTCATCTCTCTGCACAAAGATGGCCCATTTACAGAACCTGGAAACTAGAGGCTCATAAGTCTCACTAGTCTTATATGTAAAGCTATGGAAAGAATTATCATGCAAATGATCACTAGTGAAACTGTAAACTTCCAGACAATGGGCCCAACCCAGTTTTATTTCGTCAAGGGCAGGACATGCCTACTTAATCTGGTGAACTTCTTTGAGAAGGTCACCAAAGCGATGGATGAGGGCAAAATGGTTCACACTGCCTACCTTCACCTGGCCAAGGCATTTGACGCAATACCCCACTTGGGCATTGTTGACAAACTTAAGAGGTTAGGTACAAACCTATATATTAACCGGTGGATTTACAACTGCCTCACAGAAAGGACCCATGAATTTAGAATTTAGGAGTTCACCTCTACAATGAGGAGTCCCTCAGGGATCTGTCCTTGGACCACTCCTTTTTGGCACTTTCCTCTCTGAAGTCAAGGCCAATGCCAACGGTCTCTGTCTGACTACATTTGCAGATGATTGCAAATTAGGAGCTGTCATTGAATCCCACACCAACACAGATGTTCTCCAGGAAGGGCTGACACAGACAACAACTGGTGTCAGAGACATTTACTAAAACTAAATGACAAGAAATGCATAACAGTAGTCATCAGGAAATCAGCCACTCCTGGCAACTATCAGATTGACAACACACCCCTTAGAGTTGACCCAGTAGTTATGGACACACATAGACAATAATCTAGCCTTTGACCATCGCATTTCTACAATAGTGAGGAAATCATTCTATGTTGTGCAACTTATAAACAAAGATATAGCATCTAGGTCCAAGGAAATCATTGTTCTACTGTATTCCGCATTCGTCAGACCTAGCATTGAGTACAATGCCCCTTTGGTATGTACCTAACCAGGCATATCCAACAATTGGAACGTCCACAGAAGTTCTTCACTAAAAGAATACTGGGCCTAAATAAAATATCCTGTGCAGACCACCTCAAGGCCCTATCCCTGTATTTTGTCTCCTCGGGGCTTTTGAGAGGAGATCTTTGCCTGGTATATAGGACATCGTCAGACCCCACTCTCATGGACCTCCTGTATATTCACAAAAGAAACAGCATTATAATTACCCATTCTAAAGATGTAAGCCTTGCCTGTGATATAAATAGGAACTCCTGGAGAGACAGGTATGCATCCCAGAGACTACTCCATCTCTGGAACAGGCTACAAATCCATTTGAAGCAGAGTTCCTCCTTAACCCAATTCAAGTGCAACTTGGACAATTGGATGGGAACAGGAAATTAATTTCTGGTGTGGCACTTATGTCTCTAATGGACACAGGCAACTGTAAATGGATCATCTCCCAGGTCCTTGCTTGTAAATGTTTCATCTCCCAACCCCCTTCTTACACTTATCAAGGGTATCAGAACTTGTCAGAGATTTGGAATGCATGGCTAGGCTTAAAAAGTGCCTTGTGGTCATTAGCGTACTAAACACCTATGAACCTATTGTTGTTCTGCACCACCAGGTAGTCATGTATATTCCTCAGAAAGAATACCTAGGTATTCTTTCTAAGGAATTATAAATAATCCTTGGGTGTGCTCCAGGTTTTTCATACACATCCCTATGATGAGACACCAATTCCCAGTTATTAAATATAATAGCACCAATCCACTCACGGTTTACATTATACATTGTAATAAAGGAAGAGTAGCTTATGTTTCTTATAATTTCCCCTTGTGTAGACGACTGTCCAGAAGTTAAATCATTATATAGAGCAGGCCGTGATACTCCAAGAGTCAAAATAGTTAGATTCAAGGCTTGTTGTGTTGATCACAACAATGGCACATAAACCTAGAATGTGTAGTTGTTAAATCTCGCCGTTTATTCTCACTGATGGGTTTGGAGCTGATCCTCGGCTGTGACACAGCTGATAGCAAAGCTCAAGGTTTGCCAGTAGTTCGAGACCAAGCCCTTTATCCCACAATGCACTGCTGGAATTTCCTCAGATCTAGTTTGCTGCGGCAAGAGAGATCTCGGTGATCCAGTCAGCTCGCACCATTTTTTGCTAAATTGCAAGTTTTAAAAATCTTTCTTCTACTTCTTTTTGAGAGATTATTCTTATTTAGTGTGTGTGTGTGTGTGTGTGCGTGTGTGTGTGTGTGTGTGTGTGTGTGTGTGTGTGTGTGTGTGTGTTTCTTGTTAAAATAATATAGTTTTAAGTAAGTTAGATTGTAGAGATAGTGCCCTGTGTTGGCTTAGTTTTTTAGTGTTGGGCCCTTTCTTAGCCCTATTTAGTTTTAACAATTTTATACTTGTTATTAGTATTTTTTCTTTTAGTGTGGGCCTAATTAGCCCTGTATTTAACCTATACAGGTTAATTTTGTGGTGTGTCTGTTTATAACATGTCGGATGAGAGAGAAAAGTCTCACCCCAAATCGGGGTTTAAGAAATGTCCAGATTGTGGACAGAAAATGTCCGTCATGGACGGACATGTCCAATGTGTTTACTGTCTGGGGGCTAAACACCTCCAAGACTCTTGCAGTATTTGCCACTCTTTTTCATCTAGGGTTCTCCTAGAAGAATAAAACTCATTGATAGAGGGTTTCTGCAGCATACTTTTTCTGAGGCGTTGGGTAGCTAGGAAGGTGCCAGCACTTCTTCAAAATCTTCAAAATCTTCAGATTCTAAACTAACCAAGAAGGCAAAAAAATCAGAGGGTACAGGGTCATCGGTTCCACAGTCCTCGGACCCTAATGTCCCCTTGGTTTGGAGCCAGCTCCCAGTCTTGGAGATGGTCTCTGAGGTTCCCTCATCTCCTCTGCTCCAGTCAGCACCTTCGGTGCAATCCTCAAAGTCTTCAGTCAGCCTCTCTGATATGGATATGGATCGGCTAGTGCAGAAGCTTCTATGGGCACCAGGACTTGCTAAATTGCTGTCAGTCCCGACCATTTTGTCGTAGCCGAAGACCAATGAACCGGACTTGACTACTCCTCCTCCGAGCCATACTGGACTCTCAGAGCTGAAGGAGCCCGAACCGATAGTTGTTGAACCTATGGAATCGAGACCCACACCGGTGTTATCGGTTCCATCTACTCAGATGTCCTTGGCGCTGACCGAGGATGCTAGGAGCCGACACTCTCCTGTCAGGTCCAGGGAGGATAGTCGGACTGATTTGTCAGTGCCGACTCTTCCTCTTGGGGCTTTGGCTAAGATGATGTTTGGTGAAAGCGTTAATGTGTGGTGGAGTTTATGTTTGGTGCTATGTTTTTTATGTGATTTGAGTGCTTTGACTCAATAAAATCCTGGTTCAAGCTTCAAATTTGGTTCCTGATTCATCGTCCTTGGTTTGGTTACTTTGGCTAAGATGTGCTTGGCTCCTACCTCTGGCTCGGAGCCCATGGTTTCGGTGTGGGAGGATCGGATGGTCCCTCCTGATCCATCGACCCCTTCTCATCAGAGCCATGGTGCTTTCGATGCCATGAGGAGTGTCCTGCCTCCTAAGACATCATTGGCATCAGTTCAGGCTTTCTTCTCCCCTCAAGCTCCTGTGTCCACCTCTACGTCTTCCGCTCCCCCTAAGCATAGAGACCCTGAGCCTCAAGTAGCCCCAGAGGGCATCCCCTGCTCTTCCAAGACCTCCCCAGATCTTCCCACTGAGGAGGTACCCAGGAAGAGACTGTGCAAGAGGAGGCACTTAGACTCCCCAAAGGAGTCTTTGACATCTGACACTGACTTAGATGAGTCAGAAGGGTCCCCTTGATCCCCCTCTGAGGATATCTCCTTTGCATAGATATTAGAGATCCTTAGTCAGAGGAGCGATTGGCAGTCCAAACCCCTACTGAGGATGAGTCAGTGCTCTTGATGGCTTTTGGGTCTCAAGTTTCCACTTCTTGGGTGTCTCTGCCTTACGACGAGCTCATGGAGCTGATCTCTCGTAAGGTGTGGGAGTCATCGGAGGCCATGGAACCTGTCCCTTGGAAGCCAAATAAATTCATCTCTGCCCCAGTGGACAAAGCCTTTTTGACCAAAGGACTGCCTGATGATGCCATGGTGGTAGCTGCAGCCACCAAAAAGGAAGTGTCTGAAACATCCGCATCTATCCATCCTCCTAACAGAGATTCTAGGATCATGGATAGATATGGGAAATGCATGTTTAGTTCAGTGAATTTTTCTCTGCGATCGCTGAACTATTTAACTCATTTTACAAGACTGCAAAGAGACCTCCTGAAAGAGCTAGGAGATACTCTCCAGGGTATGGTAGCTACAGGGGTTGCCGACAAAGTCAACACACAGCTCGCTACCCTAAACTCGGTTGTGAACTTGTCCATGCATCTCATATCTTATGCAGCTGAAGGTTCGAGTAGAGCTGCTAGTTCAGGCATTGCTCTGCGGAGACAAGCCTGGATGCATCTCTGTTCCTTTGCGGAGCCCTTTAAGTCTTCCTTTATCAACACTCCATTTGATGGCTCATCACTGTTTGGGCCCAAAGTAAAGGAAACTTTAACCAGGTGTGAGCAGGAAGGCAAGACCCTATCTGCCATTTGAGTTCATTTTTCTACCCCTACACAGCCCTATCCCAAGGGCCCTAGGGGCAGGAAAATGTGGTTCTGAAAAGCACAGGGAGCTTTTCATGACACATGTGGAGAAATCCCCTCTAGAGGCAAAGGAGGGGTTATAATTGAAAATGCTGTTTGCGTGGCAGAGGGGGTCCGCAGCAGCAGGGTGACAGAGGCCAGTTCTCTGATCAGCCCTACCAGTGCTCTTGAAAGGAGGCCTGGCTGTCTGGCTCTGGCGGCAGTCGGGAGTTGCTTGTCTTTGTACCCAGAAGCCTGGCTAAACATAACATCAGATACATGGGTACAAAGCATCATTTTCAGAGGATATTTCATAGCGTTCTCTTCCCCTCCTACTCCTGTAAACAGAATCCCAGATGTTCCACCCAGTCTTGGGGAACAAGCAATTGTAGAGGTCCAAAAATTGCTAGAAAAAAGAGTCATCCAACCAGTCCCAGCAGACCAAGTTGGATTCGGAACTTACTCAAGATTCTTTTTGGTACAAAGAAAACAGGGGACTGGAGACCTATCTTGGACCTCAGCAGATTCAACCAATTTGTAAAGAAAGAGAAGTTCCGAATGGTCACACTTCATTCCATTCTTCCCTTCCTAGGGAAAGGCGATTGGATGTGCTCCATAGATCTCAAGGACGCATACTATCACATAAAGATGAACAGACACTCTAGGGGTCACCTGCATTTCTGGCTGGGAGCCAATCATTATCAGTTTTGAGCCCTGCCCTTTGGTCTCACTACAGCCCCCAGGGTGTTCACCAATTGCATGGCAGTGGTCACGGCTCATCTGAGGCATCTAGGATTCCAAGTGTTTCCATACCTAGACAATTGGCTCCTCACTACTACCACCAGGCATCAATTGACTCAGGCAACACAGTATATTCTGACACTTTGCCATCAATTAGGCATTACAATCAACTTCAAAAAGTCTGCCTTACTGCTATTGCAGCATATTGTTTTTATAGGAGCAGAGTTAGATAACACAACCACCACTCTACATCTTCCAATCGAAAGAGCCTCACTTCTTCCCCAACATGTCATCTCACTGGTGTCAAAGAACAAAGCTACAGCAGCAGAGGTCTTGAAAGATGCATATGCGAATCCTTCAATGGCTCCTTTTCACTCAGTGGTCTTACCAAAAGTTACCGATGCACCACATGATTCTCATCACAGATTCTTGCAAGAGAGACCTTAGGTGGTGGTTGACGTCTCTTCATGTTACAATCAGAAGACCCTTTGTTCCCCCCCAGTAGCCACTGTGACCACGGACTCTTCCCAGATAGGGTGGGGGGGCATTTTCAGGGAAAGACTGCCCAAGGTACATGGACGGATCAAGAGTCACATCTGCATATCAATGTTCTGGAGTTGAGAGTGGTACTTCTGGCATTGCAGTACTTTCAGGACTCTCTTCCTCTAGGGATGATTGCAATTCAGATAGACAACATATCAGTGGTCTGGTACTTGAACAAACAAGGCAGAACCAAGTCTTACCCCCTTTGTTGAGAAGCCCTCAGGGTAAGACAATGGGCTGTGTCATCCCACCATTTTCTGATAGCAATGCACATCCCAGGAAAATCCAGCGTGATAGCGGACAAGCTAAGCAGGACAATACTGTTGCCTCATGAATGGTCTCTCAACCAACGAGTTGCAGATTTGATTTTCCACAAATGGGGCCAGCCTTGCTGTGACCTGTTTGCCAGTCACATCAATACCAAATGCAGAAGCTACTTTGCCCTAATACTACCTCCAGGACATTCCCCGAGAGACGCACTCATACACAATTGGCCTCCGGGTCTCCTATATGCATTCCCACCTATTCCATTGATACCCAAGGTTTTACAGAAAGCAAAGTCGCTGGGAAGGACAGTTATCCTCATAGCCCCCTACTGGCCTCAACAGATTTGGTTCCCCTTCCTTCACCATCATCTACTGGAGGATCCATGAATCTTGGACCCAGTTTCGGACCTTCTGACACACACATCAGGGGACCTCCATCCTTCACTGCAGCCCCTAAAACTGACTGCTTGGCTAATCCACTTCCCCTAATTGCCAGGATTCATTCACTCTCAGATGATACAAGACAAATCCTTTTGTCTTCTCACAAGTCATCCACCAGGAAACTATACCGCAGTAAGTGGAACAGGTTCTCAATTTGGGCCAATATACAGAAAATCAAACCTTTCCGAGCTCCTCTATCATCCATTTTAGAATTTTTGACAAAGATTTTTAAAGAAGGAGCAGCAG
The DNA here is from genome assembly GCF_019279795.1 of Protopterus annectens. Lineage (NCBI taxonomy): Eukaryota > Metazoa > Chordata > Ceratodontiformes > Protopteridae > Protopterus > Protopterus annectens. The sequence goes on along the minus strand of NC_056744.1, from coordinate 558,798,311 downwards.
CTGCCACAGTTCGAGTACAGTTAGCCACCATATCAAATTTCCACCTTGGATTAGATGGGTTGAATGTCATGGGCCATAAGTTATCTAAGGCTTTTCTTAAAGGTGCTTTTCACATGAGACCTCCTGTCAAAATCCCTTATTCTCCCTAGAATTTGAATTTTATGCTGTCTCATATAATTCTTCCCCCCTTCAAACCAGAATCTTCTTGTGACCTCAAATATTTGTCCTGGAAGACTATGTTTCTAGTAGCCATTACTTCTGCCCGCAGAGTGTCAGAACTTCAAGCATTATCTGTCAGGCCTCCTTACATGATTTTCCATACTGATAGAGTAGCTCTCAGAACAAACCCCTCCTTTTTGCCTAAAGTCTGTTCAGAATCCGATATCAATCAGGTCATTGAGTCGCCAGTCTTTTTTCCCAACCACTCTAACAAATTGGAACACATGCTGCACAAACTTGATGTACACAGACAGCTCAGATTTTATCTTGACAGAACTAAGGATTTTAGCAAATCAGATCAACTTTTCATATCCTTTTCGGAGGCCAGAAAAGGTAATCCAGTGGCTAAAACAACCCTATCTAAATGGTTATCAGATTGTATATCCTTTGTTTATGCTAATGCAAGCATGCTATTGACACACAAACTTAAGGCTCATTCTACCAGTGCCGTTTCTACGTCTTCTGCCTTTCAAGCTAAATTGCCCCTTGACAATATTTGTGCTGCAGCCACTTGCTCTAAGCCTCATACCTTTATCACGCATTACAAAGTAGATAAGGCTTCCAGGGACAGGTCTTCCTTTGGTTCCACGGTACTGAAAAACGTACTTCCATGAGCCACCCAAGACTGAGGGTGCTAGGAACGCTACCCATCAGTGAGAATAAATGGTGAGCTTTAACAACGTCATATAAAGACGTTATGTACTTACCATAATGTCCCATGTGAGTTGTTTATCTCGCCTTTATTCTCACGTCCCTCACTCCTTCCCCCTCCTGGCTGACAGTTGACTTAGAGGCTGGTACCATCCTGGTTATTCAATACTTCTTCTTCTTCCCCTTTGAGAAGTGCTTCCTTGTAGAAAAAAAAATAAATAAAGGGTATATATGCTCGCAGCAAACAAGATCTGAGGTAATTCCAGCAGTGCATTGTGGGATAAGGGACTTGGTCTCGAGCTACTGGCAAACCTTGAGCTTTGCTATCGGCCGTGTAAGACCCAAGGATTGGCTCCGAACCCATCAGTGAGAATAAAGGCGAGATTAACAACTCACATGGAACGTTATGGTAAATACATAACTTCTTTTGTCCTCTTGTTAATAACCTCTTTCATAATTGATGTAACCAATAGTTCAGGATAACCTCTATTGAGAAATATATTCCTCAAATTATAACATTCCTCAAGGAACTCATCCCACTGAGAAACCATCCTAGCCACCCTTACCATCTGGCCCTTAACAACCACTCGCTTCTGATGGTAAGAGTGACTATTAGTAAAATGTAATAAGCTATTAGAATAGGATGGTTTCCTATAAATCTTAGTTGAAATTATTTGTACAGTAGGGTGTATAGTGAGAAGGACATCAAGGTAATGTATAGACCCATGTCCTATAGTATATGTAAATACCAAAAAAGGTGTAGTATCATTAATATATTGTATTAATTCATCAATAGATTCAACTGGGCCCACCCAGGCTACAAACAAATTATCAAGATATCTTGTGTATAAATGTATATGTTGAAAGAAAGAGCTGTTAAATAAAAATTTAAATCCCAAGCCATCGTAACCACATTGGCAAAAAGGGGTCCACAGGTTGAAACCATGGCCACACCTGAAGTCTGTTTAAAATATTGGCCCTGGAAATAAATGTAGTTAGTATCCAATACAAGCTCCATAAGAGTGGTTAAGGTATTAGTCAAATTCTGATTGAACTTAAAATAAAATGTCAAATATTCTTCAAACCACTCTTGCCCTATATTATGTGGTATACAGCTAAATAAATCTTAAACATGAATTTTTATGAAAAATGGATCAAGAGCCAGATCTATACCATTACATTTTGTTAAAAAAACATAAAGATTGTTTATATATGAGGGAGATCATTCAAAAATTATTTTGACTGCATGTTGAATAACAGGATTAGTACTCTAGGTAGAATAATGAGATGAGTGCACACAGTACCATACAAGTTAGCAAGCGGATGAGATCAAAGTGAATAACATGATTATCAAGCCCAGGGGACACTATAATAGTCATACTCTGGGTGTTGTTTATATTGCTGTTTGTAAACAATGCTCAGCATTTTATGTGGACAAAAGAGAGTACAAATTAAAACAGTGTATCTATGAGCATAGTTGTGACATAAAAAATCTGAAGTCCATCAATACACTTTATAAACATTTGGCAACATATGGTGATCACAGTTTTGAGGTTTTTTTTATATTAGAACAGGTTGAGCATCATCCTAGAGGTGGCCCTTGGTCCATTATTCTGGAACAAAGGGAATTATGGTGGCAGATATTTTTAAATGCCTCAGCCTTGCCTGGTTTAAATGATGTTGTTAGTATTAATAGCTTGCAGAAAGTGAAGGCATACGAGAAGTGATTTGTAGGGAGTTTATTTAATTGTATCATTTTTTTTTATTCGTGTTCTATTTTATTTTTATACTTTTATTAGTATTGTGTCGCATGGATTTATACATATTATATATTTCTAGTTGTCCATTTAGTTTCACTCTGTTAGTAGTACAAGCACTCAGTTACTGGGTGCTATTACTTTAAATTTTAAACATTGATTATGTCAAGTGATTTTCAGATAGTATGTAGTAGATCATGTGATTGTTTTTAATTGTCTGAAGAAGTCTGTACAGTAGATGAAAGCACTCACATATTACTATTTGTGTTATTAAATATTGGTTTGACTCTTTCTGCCTCTTTGCATGTTTTTACTGTTCAGGTTCTTAGTCGGTTTGCATGTTTATAGTACAGGAGGAGTTAACACTAATAACTGAATAGTGACAAAGGCATACGCTCTGCAAATAAATGTAAATTTGTGTTTGTAATGTCCATCTGAAAAGTGGAGTTCCATTTTAATCATAGCATTGACAACAGTCCTGCTATGCAGAAACCTGCTGATGCAAGCACTGGGAATACATTTGGATAACAATCTGAACTCTGACTATCAACTGCCCACACTGCTATTGAAAGCCTAAGTTGTGCACATACTAACTCACACCATCATATTGATATCTTAGGACTGTATGACAGCACTGTAGTCAAACCTTATTACAGCGCTAATAGAATATAATGCTGTTTTTACATGCACCGCACCAGACACATGTAGCAGCTGGAGAGACCACAGGGTTTTCTCAGCAAGATAACACAGGCACTACACACCACCCCATGATGCATGTGGATAGATTGAAAGTCATGTCACTGTAAACTTTATTGTATAGGATGAAGTGACTTCTGCCTGACCCTGCCTGGAGGGAGTACTGTATTTCCAAAAATGTGATATAGCTGATGACATAAGCAGTGTCTGTTGAGGAGAAGATGAGAGTGTGCCACATGCTGGTGCAAAATGCTCTAGGTAATGCTAAGTAACAGCTCACACACACATCTGACTGCAGCGAGAATAGAATCCCTACACAGGCTACAGAGCACAGCACTTTAAGCAAGTGCTACAGATCAAGTCTGACTTGGAGTGTATCAGACAACACTTTATAGATGATGACATCAGCAGTGTCTGTTGAAAAGAAGATAACAGTGCCCCACATGCTGGTGTAAAATGATTTCTGTAATATCAAGCAACAGCTCAGAAATACACACACACACACACACACACACACACACACACACACACACACACACACACACACACACACACACACACACACACTTAACAGCAGTGACAATAGAACCCCACCTATCTAACTACACAGACTACAGAACACAGTACTTTATGCAAGCACTACAGTTCAAGTCTGACTTGGAGTATGTCAGACAAAACTTTAGAGCTGATGACATCAGCAGTGTCTGTTGAGGAGAAGATAAGTTTCCCACATGCTGGTGTAAAATGCTCTCCGTAATGTCAAACGACAGCTCTCACACACACACACACACACACACACACACACACACACACACACACACACACACACACACACACACACACACACACACACACACACACACTTAACTGCAGTAAGAATAAAACTCTACCTGTCTAGACACAAGGACTACAGAACACAGTACAGTGTGCAAGTGCCATGGTATAGGTCTGATTTATGTAAGAATGGAGGTGAACTTATAGTTGATGACATCAGCAACCCATGTGAGAGACAAGTGGTTGGGAGGCCTGTATGAAATGGATGTGTAGCCATGAGCAACTATCAAAATACTGACAATCCATATAATTGTAAACCGTAGGATGCATATATCTGTACTGCTGTCTAGACACACACACACACACACACACACACACACACACACACACACACACACACACACACACACACACACACAAACGACTTCAGTAAGAACAGAACCTTTATCTATCTAACTATACTGCCTATAGGGTGCAGTACATTGCACAAGCACCACAGCACAAGTCTGTTTTACACAAGAGTGCAGGTGAACTTATAGTAGATGATATCAGCAGGCTATATGGTTGACAATAGGTTGTAAGGCCTGCGTAAGCACATAGCTTCATAGTTTCACATGAGGCTACTAGCCTAAATGCACTAGGGTTTTTAGAAGCCTAGATGTGTAAAAACACAAATACCATTTTTGAGCATAGTTGGATGGTCGTTTTTAGCAGAGTGTGTTTGTGAGCAGCACCAACTGCCCTGTCAATGAGGGACATAGATGCTAGCCCAGAGGTGGCCCTTGAAAAGGGTAATTTAGGAGTAATGCTTCACATGCAGTGGAAGCCTATTACAGAGGAGTGTGAATTGTTGTGAGATTTATCTGTCTCGCAAGCATGTTCTGTTTGTGACACAAGCTAGGTTGAGAACCCTGGGGCAAATTATAGTTGTCCCATTTGAAATGCAGATGTCCATCATTTACAGAAGGCCAGGGTCTGAGACTGCTCTGCAGGGCAGCAATAGTACCCTTTCAGCAGCATGCATGATACCAAGCACAGTGATAGGTATGTCAGGCTTTCCATGTATGTCATGTTAGGAGGTCTGGGAGTCTCCCAGTTCACACCCCTGTGTTCGCTCCAATTGCTGCAGGTCTGTGGTGAGGTACAGAGAGATGTGACCATTGTACTCCATTATTGGTGTGATAAGGGTAGAGTACAGCAAAGGTATGGCTACCCTGCTCCTGGATGTGATGTCCATATGTATGATGTGGGCAATGCAGATTGTGTGGGTGTGTAACCACTATGGGAACATAGTGATGAAAATGTAGATTATCAACATATGTTCTCAAGTCTCACAACACTGTGACCTTGGGGGTCATAATTAGCAGGGAAACTTCACTGACAAAGGTGACAAAAAGTCATTGTGTACTTAAAGTTCAGTCTGTGAGTTTGCCAACAATCATCAGTCTTTGTTAGCCCCTACTGTAATATGTTGCCATCACTGGGGGACTCTTTATGAGTCCGTCCAGTTAAAAATCGTTGGCAAACTTGGTAAACCACAATCCATCTACTGCTGCCTGTGCTTCAGGGAAGTATTTCCCAAACAGCTGATGGCCCAGCACAGATCCTTGTGGTATTCAACTGGTGAGTGGGCTAGTGGTGGAGCTGCAGTCCCCAGCTTTGAGAGTGTGTGTGTTCTGGTGTTGACCCATTTGATTATCCATCTAGTACTGTATGGTCTAATTCCCAGATGGGAGATCTTCACTGAGAGACATGAATAGGGGATAGTATCAAAGGCCTTTAATAACTGAACATAGGTGCTATGTTCCTGTTATCCCTCATCCAGGTCAATGGGGTCAGTATACAAGAAGTCCACAAAGGTCAGTAAGCAAGTTCTGCCCTTGCCAAACACAAAATGGGTAGGTCAAGTATGTTGAAGGCCACCTCTGTCCCTTTGGATATGGTCAATGCTGATTCCTGAAGTAGCAGTGCAGATAAGGCTTATTGGACAGATGGGTCAGTAGTTGCAGTTATGCATGTTAACAGATTGATGTGCATTGCATAGCACACAACAACTGATATAGCATTTTGTATTGTGGTTGATATAGGTGTGGAAAAAGTACTGAGACCTCAGGGTTGTAGTGCTAGGTGGTGCCAACACATGTATGTATTTTAAATATATGACACACAGCTAGATAGGGCCCTCAGTTTGTAATGTTTCTACATGTACTTTCATGTCATACAGAGGAAATGGACAGTAAACAGCAGAAACATAGCATAATATATACATTTCCATAGTGTGAGGAGCAGCTGGTTTATGTGAAGGCTAGCAAAGTGTATACACATGCAAGATACACCTATTTGCACATTGCTAAGCACTGCACAAATGCGAACCGTATTGCTAAAGTCTGACAGTTAGTAATGAGTCTGCGGAATGCAGCTACTACTAAACTGACTCTGTGGCAGCAGGTGTTAATGCAGTGATATGTTCCTTTTTGGAGCCAGATGGTACTGGGTTGGAATAGAGATATATCTAATGCTAATTTTGCTGTATGGTTAGTGTGCATTGATGTGCATTAAAGAAAAGAAAATAAATGGGGAAGATAGGAGGACAGTGGAGAAATGGGGATACTAAAGTCTGACAGTTAGTATTGAGTCTCTGTAATACATCTGCTACTTAACTGACTCTGTGGTGGCAAGTGTTAATGCAGTTAATGCAGTAATAAATTATTTTTTAGGGCCAGATGATACTGGGTTTGAATAAAACTGAATCTTACAGTTTTAGGTACTTTTGTATTATCATTGCTGCATGTTGGTGCATGATGCATACCATCACGCAATAATACATTAAAGAAAAGAAATTATGAAGATAGGACAGTGGAGAAATTGGGAGCAAGCAGGGGAAGAACAAATGGAAAGCAATACAGGAATGTGCAGGAGGGAGGTAGGAAAGAACCATACTTATCCATTTCTTCAACAGTAAAAACTGATAATATATATGCAGAATATTAGCTTAATTTAGACTACCACTTCCAGAGAAAGGAGTGATCACAATAAAATCATGTTGTGTATCCAATTGGACTGAATCAAGTGTGTCAGGAAGACACATGTGTGAAATGGAGAGCTAGGTATAGGACAGATGTTTTCTTTTTTTTTTGGGAGAGAGAGAGAGGAATGTTGGGGAAGGGACGTAAGTAGGCCAGGGTCTGGTAAGTTGGGTAGGTGAAGAAGCAATTGCAAACAGACTAGACAAGACACAGGGATGGTGATGGTCACAAGAGGTCAGTGGGCACCATGGATGGGGTGAGGGTATGGACATCCTGGACCCATGGATGTCAAACTGGTTGACAGTGGGAATCGAGTCCTCACCCACAGGACTGTCATTGCTGCCACCTCACTCCATCACAGTCTGAAGCACTTGACGTCTCCTTCACCTCCTACTAGTCCTACATAAAATGAGGGAGAGCAACCCCTCCATCTGGCGTAGGCATGCATCAACAGTGCAGCGCATAACCCTACTCACCATCCCTGGCAGTTCAGCATGGGTGATGAACTCATCACCCCTGCCACTGCTCCCAGAGTGAACCACTGGACTATTCTCTGGGGGAGAACTATCTGAGGGGGTAGGCAGTGCAGGGACATCAGAGGTTGTACTGCCATGCCAGCTCCCAGATGTGCTTGGCAATGGTGCTGGGCCGGGCAGGTAGATCCTGTGGGGCAGTCCCACACCTCTGTGCTGTGGAGCACTTTGTGATGTGGTATACATGGATGACATGGAAACATTTTGTTGACACATAGTAAAAAAAAAAAAAAAGAGAGATAGAGAGAGCAATAAGGGTTTGGGTGAGAGGAAAAAAGTAAGATTAGTACCTTCATATATAACATACAATGCATTAATGTAATTATTTGAGTCTATTATCTTAACCTTTACTCTTAGGACTGCCACCCCTAACATATAACTTATTACTTTTAAGACTAGCAGCTCCTAACAGATGCACACTATACTACAGATGGCAGCAAATTCTCCTTTACATGTGCATATATTGCACATATGCATGTTCCAGTTATCCCGATTACAGTTTATAGGAGGGCATGTGTACCACAGTCATAAGAGCTTTTACTTTAAACCTTTACGTTACACATAATTGAAGAGTTAAAAGTTATTGTATAGTTGGAATATGTGGTATTTGAACCCACCACCTCTGACTAAAGTCTAATACTGTAGTCTTGGTGTGTGCTACAGACTAATGCATGCATGGTTGCTTTTGCAGTTGGAATATGCATGTTCAATTTAATACAACTGTATAAAATACCAAACAAGCTAGTTTTGTTTGTGCTGCAGACTAATGCATGCATGCTTGCTTGTACAATTGAGATATGCATGCTCAGTTTGAAAAAATTGTATAAAATACCAAAAAGTTAACTTTAGTTTTTAATGTTACAATAACACTACTCTTCTGCTGCATACATATCACATGCCTTCCTCATCCTCGCCAGTCTAGTAACATGGGTCCTAACATTGCACTCCATCTCCATGGCAACTGTGGAAAAAAACAGAACAGAACAGAATGACATTATGAATACCAGTCTTACCTATGTTCAGCTGTTAAGCCTTACAAGTACTCTCTGCAGTTGATACTTTCACATGTGTGGGATGTCCTCCATCCTAAATTCCTCTATAAAAGCATCAGGGATACCCATCTTCCTCTGATGTTGGTCACTAAAGTGGTGTTTATATTAGTCACTAGTGTGGGGGATACCGGTGGCACTAGTTAAAGCCTGGGCCAAACTATCCCAAGCCCCTGACTTATACTGGGACCCAGGACAGTCCCTCTGCAGCAACCTGGCACTGTCGTGTTTCACTAGGAGGCCAACAAAAATCTTGGACTGCTGGACACCCCATCTCAGAGCCGTAAATCTCACATCCTCTCCACAAACACCTGCCATGTGTTCCTCAGGTCAAAAGCAATGGAGACTGATGGTTTCACACCAATTCCAGTTGCTGGATTTACTGGGAGTGTGCACACTGTTTGAAAATTTTGCACACCACTTACTGTCTTGTAAACATGGTCCTCCTGGGTGCGTGATGGTAAGTGGTGCAGAACAGTGGCAAGCAATGTAATTTTAGGATTATTTGATGTACAGGCACTTGTGGAAATGTGTTAGGTAAATATGAAGACTATGCCAGTCCAGAGAAAAGAAATATACTTACAGGAACATAGTCCACATTATACCCCACAGTTACACATTTGATAATAAATGTGATAATACATAGATAAATAAATAAAGAATTAACTGGCACAGTACTAGTATTTTAGCCCTCATACATGCAATTAATATCAGCTACACTATGTGAAGTTTTATACGTGAGAGTGACTATAATGTGAAGTTGAACAACAGTAAAAGTGCATGGAATATGCTGTATTTGAAACCAGGACCATGTTTGCTGGCAGTCCTACACTTCCACTTGTAGCTACAACAAGGTTAAGAAACCCTTCTCTATGTTGCAGTTCATTCCTATAAATTGCAATGTCACAACAATAAAGTAGAACCCAGAGCCAACTGTACTTCAGCCCTCTACTTACACCTGCTGCCACAGGATTAGGTACATGACATTGCCTATTTTACTATTCATTCTTAAGGTCTCACTGCTAACTGTCCTGCAGCATCACTTACTAGGTTTGCACAATGCCCAGTAGTATTAAATGAATGCATATGGTTTCCATTTTGGCTGTATGTGTTCTGTCTGCTCTTGGGCTCCAGTTTGCACACTGCTGCACTTCACATACACCGGATAAACACAGCCAAACCTGACATTCATTTTCCTCTGTTTCCTATGTTTGGGCAGATTGGCACAGCACACAAACATGGGAGAAAAAAAAAAGAGAGAAAGATAAAAGGATTCACATCCATTAGCATCTGGCCCCAAAAAGGAGAGTATCAATGCATTAACATGTTCTGCCACAGAGTCAGGTAAGTAGCAGCTGTGTTTCATAGACTCAGTAGTAACTGTCAGACTTTAGCAACGAGGCTAACACAAACAGGTGTATATTGCATGTGTATATATACTTTGCTAATTATTGTGCAATGGAAAATTACTTATTATTAAGTATTATGTCTCTTTATTCATAGGTTCATAGGTGTGTACTAGAATAATGGCCCTGGAGCCTTTACAAGCCTAGCCCAAAAAAAAATTGCCCAGGCACTGTGCCACCCAATGTTAATTCACAGTATCCCTGTCCAATAGGGCAACTGGAATGATCCTTGGAGTGAACTTTCTGTTACCCATCCACTCATCAAGATTTCTCTTGAAGAGGGCCAGTGAGGTGCTCTGCTTGACATGAGTGGGAAGCTTATTCCAGGGTATGGGCAGTCTTTGGGAGATGAACCTGTCCCTCCAACTTGTACTGTTAATTGCGGTAATGAGGTTGTGATTTCTGGAGCATGTGGCATGGGGGGATTGGGATTTCTTTAGGTGTAGCATTTCAAGTAGGGCTGGGTCGGACATGACTTTGTAAGTCAAGCAGAGATCACCTCTAAGTAAAAGATAAGAGATTGAAAACAGCTGACGTTTCTTGAGTCTGTCCATGTAGGACATGTGTTTAAGGCCTAGGATCTTTCTTGTGAGGTACTTTTGTGGTCTCTCCAGCTGTTGTAGATGTCTGGTCAGGTACATGCCAAACAAGACATTATATTTGAATATTGGTCCAATGAGGGATGAGTAGAGAGGGATGATGACCTCTTTCTTCCTGGATGTGAAACCTTTGGTTATAAGATGTGTCACTTAGAAGGACTTTCTGACCACAGTGGCAATGTGGTGGTCGAAGGTGAGGTGGCTGTTGACATCACCGTGATAAATGGTGGGAACTGAGTTTTTTTCAAAGGGGATGATAACACATTTTTTGGCGTTAAGCTTCAGGCCATAGTTCCAACGCAAGTCATTGGTCTCAGAGAGGCCCTTTTGTAGGATGTCTGCATCATTTGGGGAGTTGATAATGACTCCTAGCTTGCAGTCATCGGTGAACTTGGTCAGCCAAAGTCCTTATGTGTTGACCTGGACTTCTAAGAAGTAGATGCCAAACAGGAGAGGGCCCAGGGCCGAGCCCTGTGAGACCCCACTAGTGACTTGTTGACAGTCTGACTTTGAATCCACAGCTTTCACTTTGTGGGTCCTGTTTGTTAGCCAGTTTGCAACCCACCAGTGATGCAAGGATTGAAACCTAGTTTGATGAGGTTTATCAATGATACCTGACTGAGAAATGGTATCAAAGGCATTGACCAGGTTGAGGTAGGCTGTACGTACTGCCTTACCCTCATCCACAGCCTTGGTGACTGCCACAAAGAAGTCAACCAGGTTCAGCAGGCAGGATCTCCCCTTGACAAAGCCAAACTGTGTGGGGTCAAGAGTCTGGAGATTGCCTATATCTCATCAGGCTAATGGGGCAATAGTTCCCAAGGTCTGTAGCTACTCCCCCTTTATGGACCAGGATGACTGTAGCAGTGTGCCATTCATTAGGGACATAGCCTGAGGTAAGGCTGTGATTGAGCAGGGCACACAGATGTGGTGCTAATTCATTTTTTAGCTTATATAGGATGCAGCCAAATATATTATCAGGTCATATTTATGCTGTATTCTTGGCTTTGAACAATGCAGCTTTTACCTCTGCCACAGAAATGGTGGGTACCAGGCTTTCTTCTGGTATCGTGATAGGGCCCTTGGGGAGGAGGGGTAAAGTTTGGCACTGAATCTGTCGGCCAGTATATTGGCTATATCTGTTGGCTCAGTATAGGAGTTGCCATTGTGCATAACTCAGAGCAAATCTGGGTATTGCTTTTGAGGTTTTTGATAAAGCTATAGACGGTTTTGTGGTTGCTTTTGGTGTCAGCCGCAATTCTCCCTTCATAGCTGGCTTTAGAGGATTTGATAAGGGATCTCAGCTTTTTGTTGAGATTGATAAGGGACGTTTTCTAGTATTGTGACCATTTTTTTCTGCAACAGTTTCTTCCTTCTATTGAAAGTTTATTGATGGCTGGTGACCACCAGATTGGCTTCCTTTTTTGGAGGAAAACATCTTAATTCTATTTGGTATGGCAAGGTCCATGCATTTGTGTACATGCTCATACAGTGCATTGGTGTATGATTCGGCAGTAACTCAGCCATTTTACATTGGCATGAGTGCCGAGAAGTTAGCCACCTCTGTTTTTAGGAACCAAAAGTTGGCTTTAGAGAAGTTTTTTGGGGTGGTCAACTTAGTTGGGGGTGTAGGTGAGATAAAGATTTCCAAGGTGATCAGTTTTTGGTCAGACTTATCCAGGGAGGAATTGACTATAGGTGTGAGCAACAGTCTCCCATGTTGGTGATATCCTGGTCAAGGATATTGCTTCCTCTAGTGCTGGTCAAAATGAGCTGGTCCAGGGCATTGGAACTGATAAATTCCAGAAAGCGTTGGGGCTGTACATTGGTACTTGAATAGTTTTCCCAGTTGATGGAAGGGTAGTTGAAGTCACCCAGCATGAGAGTATTGGGTTGGACCTTGATAGATTCCAGGGTAGTTAAGAACTTGGAGTGAGAGTCTAGGGACATGTTTGGGGTTCTCTAACAGGCTATGACATATATCACTGTCTTACCCAGTGTTAGTTGTACCAGAAGTATCTCAGATGCATTGTGCTGGGCTACCAGTCTAAAGATGTGTGGATCCTTTAAGAATATGGAGACACCTCCGCCTTTGGAGCTTCCGGACGTATTCTGGGTCTGAAAGGTATGGAATGAGTTGTAGCCTGGGAGCGCAGGGGTGCTTTCTGCCTCTTTATTGTGCATTTCTTGTATATGGCATGATATTACATGCAGAAAAAAAAATGAAAGCCCTATCTCACAGTATGTCACATATTTAAAATACAGTCATCTGTTACCCCGCACTGTAACCCTGGTGTCTCAGTACTTTTTCCACACATATATCATCTACACTACAGAAAGTAATATCAAATGTTGTATCATATCCAATACACATTAATCTGGTAACATGCAGAACTACAACTAATGATCCATAATCCTAACAAGGCTTATCTGTAAGGCTAGGGAAGGGATCAGCATGGACCTCCACAGGGACATAGTTGACGTTCAACACAGTTGAGTTGACTCATGTTGTGTTTGTCAAGGATAGATCTTGCCTACTGAACCATGTGGACTTCTTTGATACTGACCACGAAGACCTGGATGACAGATAACAAGACACACCACCTATGTTCAGTTATCCAAGGCCTTTGACAATATCCCTCATTCATGTCTCATAGTGAAAATGTGCCATCTAGGAATTGAGTCATTGAGTACTAGCTGGAGAGTCAACTGGCTCATCTACAGAACACGCACTCTCAAAGCTGGGAACTGCACCTCCACCACTAGCCCACTCACCAGTGGAATACCACAAGGATCTGTGTTGGGCCATCAACTTCTGTGTTAACTACTTTCATGAAGGACAGCCAATGGTAGGAGGCCTGTAATTTACCATGTTTGCAGATGTCTGTTAAATGAACATACTCATATTGATTCTCCCAAGGATGGTAACATATTACAGAAGGGGCTGACAGGGACAAATGATTGGTGCCAAACTCACAGATTGAACCTTACAGCAAACAATTCCTCATTGCCCCCTTTGTCAATGAAGTACCCCTGCTAATTATGATATTCATAGCACCCCTCTCAGCTCAGATGCAGTATTGTGAGACTTATGTACACATTTTCATAGCAATCTAAAGTTGTATGTGTCCATAGTGGTGAAACACATTCTGCGTTGTGCATATCATACATATGGACATTTATTTATTTTATTTTATTTTATTTTACATTTGTTGACCGGGCTAGTCCAACTGGATATATGTCCATTTACAGCAGAGGCCCGTGGAGAAAAGCTCCAACAATAGACATAGACTATACATTACAGTTATACATATAAGAGACAAGTACTGAATTCATTAGAAAATACACAAGACTGACATGTACAATGACATAATGTCTGACATTTTAAAACATACACAGTTCATAGGCTATCAGAAACATTCAAATATAGTACTCCATAAAGTATCCTTGAACCTAGGGATACAGGAGAGAATTAGTCAGGGTAAGTACAGGGACATAGCCAGCATGTTTTGAACTACTGTTTAAGGCTATTTTTGAATTTGGTTATGGAGGAAATGAAAGTAAGATCAGTAGGCAGTATGTTCCAGGCTTTGCCAATGGAGTTAGAGAACAAGGAGTCACTGGCTGTTTTATTGGTTTTAGCTATTTGTACTAGAAGCCTGTTGGATGAGCATAGGATCTTAAGGTTGTTGTATGGGGTGATAAGGTTTTACGTATGGGAGTGTTTTCAGGTTGGTAGAGTATTTTATGTGCAATTATAATTTGATTGTATTGTAGTTGGTTGGGCAATTCTAACCATCCTAATTGGCTCAGTCAGTATCAATCCAGAGTGATCCTGTATTTGTCAGGCTGGGATAATATGGTCGAAAGACCACAGTGCTTTGCCATGGATAGTTTTCATCTGTCACCTCTTGCCTTTTGATTAATGGCCAAGGTACTTGCCTCCCCATAGTCCCTTTTTTAGACAATGGCATAAAAACAAAATTCCTGATTTAAAATATCCTCAAAAGACAAACTCAAGGTTATGTTGCTTAATGCTAGGAGTGTTAATCAGAAACTACACTGAATGGATGCAGTACTTATTTGGGAAGGTGTTGATGTTTTTTCAGTCACACAGACATGGTTTAGGGCCACAAAAGGTACTCTGACCATTAAAGGCTATACTGCCCTCTACACATTCAGGCCACAAAATGAATGTGAAAGAAACAAAGGAGGAGGTGTCTTCATCTTCATGAAAGACAAACACACCTCAAGATTGGTTAAGCAGTATAACTCCCTACAGTTACTCCAAGTCCAACTAACTGTAGGAAAGTCACCCCTGCATGGTACTGTTAGCTACAGGTCCACCAATATGAAGCATGAAAACCATGCAGTGCCTTCCTAGACTTACTTGAGTCACTCATATAGCAGCCAAACCCCCTAGGCATGGGTGACTTTAACTACCCTTCCATCGATTGGGATACATATATAAACTCAAACATGCTTGTCCTAAGGTTCCTGCACTTTGTAAACACAAATGCCCTGGAACAGCTAATCTGCAATCCCACAAGGGGATGGAATATCTTTGGCCTACTACTCACCAACATGAGAGATTGCTGCACCACACCATGTGTGAGACCTACCCTGGTATGGTCTGACCATAAGTCAGTCATGTTCAATGTAACAATCATACCTGACCCCCTTTAAGATCCAAAGGTTAAAAAATTTCTCCAAAGCAAACTATAGCCTCCTAAGCGATGGCATGCATAGTTTCAAACCTCCTGCCACCACTGACAGTAAAAGAGACTCCTATGCAGAGGTGTGCACAAATGCCCTGCATAAACAGCTTTACAACTGCATACACTTAGCTGTATCAGAATGGATCAAAATTTGCTCGCAAATAAACAAGCTGCATTGGTAGACAGCTATCATAAATAGATTATACAACATGAGAAAGAAATCGACGTCCAGGAATTAGAGGGAACAGTCTCAGCAGATGAACCCCCCCATAGCTTGAACAAGCAAATGAGACATTTTGTAAAGCCCTCTAAAGCTAATTATGAAACTAAATTAGCATCCATAGCTAAGGATGATTACAAGCCATTCTTTAGCTGTCTTTCATGTAAAAGGGAAGGCCCAGCTTTCAACTGAATTCATAGTGGACAGTACCAGTCATACTGAACCTGTGGACACTGCCAACCTGTTATCAGACAGGTTTGGAAAAAAATTCACACCACTGTCTTCAGCAAACATACCCCAAAGCATATCTGTCACTCATTCTCTACCTATTATCTCCAAAGAACAGGTCATAACCACACTCACCAAGGCCAAAACGCAGACTGTATGGGACCGGATAACATCCCAGCATGCTTGCTAAATGGTGTAAAGCATGAGTTAGTGGAACCACTGAGTGCTCTCTTCAACAACAATCTAAGTACTTGTTTTATCCTTGCAGAGTTGAAAACAGCAACTGTACTCCCCTTGCACAGAAAGGGTCCCTCACCTGACCTGAGGAAATATAGACCCATAACCTGACCAACCTTGTCTGTAAGGCCATGGAGAGAATCAGGAGATTAGTGACCTTCAAACTTTTGACCTGATTGAGTTTGGCTTCATTAAGGGCAGATCATGCCTGTAAAACCTAATGGAATTCTTCAAGAGTGTCACCAAAGCCCTGGATGAAGGCAAATCAGTACATATCTTGACTTGGCCAAGTGCTTTGACACAATCCCTCCCTCAAGCATCCATGAGAAGCTCATCCATCTGGGGATTAACACATAGGACATTAGATGGGTAGCCAACTGGCTCACCAACAGAATGCATACAGTCATACTTGGGGATTCCACCTCTACCAGCAGACCTGTTACCATTGGTGTTTCACAAGGGTCTGTGCTGGGCCTCCTATTGTTTGGAATCTATTTGTCAGAAATTCAGGTGATAACAGATGACCTGTGGCTCACCGATTTCACTGACAACTGCAAACTGTGTGCAATCATTGAATCCCCAAACAATGTCAACATACTACAAAATGGGCTTATATACATAAATGATTGCCGCCAAAGACACCAACATAAACATAATCTGAAAAACATGCACTATTTTCCCTTTCAGCAAACTAGAGGTACCTGCAAATTACAGTATTAATAATACCCCCCAAAGTTCCAACACAATGGCGAGAGATTTAGGAATGCAGGTTGATAGCAATGTCAGCTTTGATCATCATGTGTCCACGGTGGTAAGGAAGGCCTTTTACATTGCACACCTTACACATAAGGCCATAACATTCTAGACTAATGCTATCAGTCGACTGCACTCACCCCTCATCAGACGAATAATAGAGTATAGTGCTTCCTTTTGTATGTACCTCACCAGACACCTGCAGCAGCTGGAGAGACCTAAGAGGTTTCTCACTAAGTAAATCCAGGGAGTTCAACACATGATTTGCATGGACAGACTGAAGACCTTGTCACTGTACTCTGTATCATATAGACTGTTGAGACACAGTTTGTGGCTGGCCTACAGAGTACTGTCAAACCCTGCTTTAATGCAAATGTTGCACTTCTGCAAATCAAATGGGACAAGACACACTCACTGTAGGGACCTTAACCTAGCCTGCAACAGGACATGCTGGGAGACAGATATGTCTCCCAGAGATTGCTACTGCTATGGAACAAACTCCAAATTCACGTGAAACTGAGGTCATCAATAAACCTGTTAAAGTGTAACCTGGACAACTGGATGGGAAATTCTAAAATTACCCCTGGGATTTCACCTATGTCACTCTTAGACAGGGGTGACTAGTGCTGATCAAGGATTCACAAATATGAACTACATATCTTTGTCTATAAGGGAACAATGGTACATCTTCACTATGCTTGAAAAGGCCCTAGGGCCATTACCATAATAACCTCCTATGAACTTATGAATCTAGGGCCATTATGTTAGTATCCTTGTGTGAACCTATGAAGCTATGAACCTATGCAAGCCTGCCAACATCACATGTCCTGCTGATGTCATGTATTATAAGTTCAGCAGCAGTATTGCAAAAGTCACGCTTGTGCTGTGGTGCTTGCATTAAGCCCTGTGTTATGTAGTTTGTGTACTTAGGTAGGTGTTCTGTTCTCATTGCACTCAACTATGTGTATGTGCTCTTGCTTTACATTAAAGAGAGCCTTTTACTACAGCATGTGGGACACTGTTATTATCATATTCTCAACAGACACTGTTGATGTCATCAGCTATATCAGATGTTTGGATATTCAGTCATCCCACAAGGACATGAACTGGCCTGGAGGTCAAGCAGATGTCACCTCACCCTATACAAGGCAGATTACAGTGACATGGCTTTAAATCTAGCCACATACATCATGGCATGGTATGTAGGGCCTCTGTTATCTTGCTGAGAAAGCCATGTGGTCTGTCCAGCTGCTTCATGTGTCTGTTGAAGTACATGCAAAAGAGCATTATACTGTGTTACTGTTCTGATGAGGTTTGACCACTGTGCTGTCATACACTCCTAAGATCTGAATATGATGGAGTAACTTATGATGTGCAAGGGTCTATATCACCACATCAAGTGGTGATAAGTTCAAATGCCCTTTGTTCAAACCTAAAAGTCCGAAAACCCTAAACAGCGAACTCACGGAACAGCAATATTGTTTCCCCGGGGGAAAAAAAATCACTGCTCCATGAAAAAAAATAACTTTAAAACAAACTGTGCCCCCCCCACACCACCCCTACTTAAATATACTAACTCTGAGATCACACTACAGTGGAGAAAATAGCAAAGCCCTGAAAACGGCCCATCAATTTTTTTCCCTGGGAAAAAAACGATGTTTCGTAACTTCGTGATTTAGGGCTTTCGGACTTTTCAGTTTGAACAAAGGGCATTCAAACTTATCACCATTTGATGTGGTGATATAGACCCATGTGCGCCATACATTTGTCCTTTAAAATCATTAAAGAGAGAAGTTAGAAAGTAATGATACACATTACAATTTCTGACTTCACAACTCTTACAAGAGCATTCACTATACAGTTGTGAAATTTTGATTCTATCATCTGTCTAACTTTCCAAGGCCAATAGAAGTCAAAGGTACAAAGAGCAGTTCAACAACACAAATGCAGACATACTAAGCATCAGACACCACTTTTGTAATGCTGAATCCAAAAGATAGAAAATAGGGATATGGCACAGTTATCATCACTTGTACAGGGTATTGTGCATATGGGGGGGGGGGCAGGAAGCCTAGACTGACACAAAAGTTCAGTGAGTGTGTGCCAGTAAGAGGGAGAAGACGGTAGACATTGGGATAAAACAACAAATGGCCAGTGAGACAAAATGAGTAACTGTTATGCATGTGTCTGTAGAGGTCATCCAGGTGAAATTGGTGTGTGAGTGTCTGCATGAACGCAGTCAAGCTCTGTGCTAGCTGCATGTCTTGGTCTGTTGGACAGGTCTGAGCTGTGCATAGATGAGGTGGCAGTCCATCATTGTCATCCCCATCCATAAGAACCGGGTCTGCCAGGAGTTGCATTAGCACCTCCATACCCAAGGTCAGATGCAGGGCTGCTACCTGAATGTGACTGATGTCTGCTGGACAAGCACTTTTCACAAGGATGCCAAGGACCATGAACCTGCCATGTTTGGGTGTGGATAGCACACTCACTGATAGAGCAGTAGAAGTACTGCCACTATGGGAGCATGATCGGGCATGGTCATGTTGGTGGATGTGGCTGACCTACATCCATGAGTATGCTGTTCCCTCCCAGCAGATATTCCATCACAGACACCTCTTATTCCAATGTGTAATTCATCCAATATAGCGACTCGGCAATATGGTGGAGGCATTCATGCATGCCAGACCGTGCTACATCCACAACAATGAGAATTTGTCTGAAGCAACTATGGAAACATGCATTTGCCTCCATGACAGCCCTAAACATATGATGAGTAGCATGTGAAGTAACACCTATACCAGGTGGAGGAGGAACAGCACCCCCCCCTCTGAGCACCACTATCAATCCTCCTTTGTGCACATTGCCTACACTTTGGCTATGGCCAGTCTCAACAGGCACTGAAGTTGCAGTAGACACACTTCCCTAATAAATTTCCTCGGCCTCCACTTCTCCAATATCTGTGGGCTCGCTGGACTGGGTAGGCATAGTCCTACTGGCTGTGATCAATATAAAGCTGAGGATGGCCGTATGTCAACCTCAGTGTCAGATTCAACATCTGCACCCCTGACTATGGCTCACTTTGGTCACCATCATCATCAGAGTCTGCTGATACACTGACATCAGGTGATATAGGGCTCCCATTCCCACTGTCATGATCACCCTTGATAGAAAGCAAGAAACACAGGAATAAATCAATTCCTGCACTACTATAGTGCAATATGTGCTAAGAAACTAATAGTGTTGCCATTATTACAGACAACACAGCAATACACACAACAGGCCTGAATTCAACATCTCACACTACAATATTTCTTTAAATTGCTCTAATATTTAATATTGCTTTAAATAGCAGTACTGACATATAATCTTTGCTTTACCATCTGCAGATGAGACTACTCTGCAGTCCAGATGGTCCAAGAATAAGTTAAGCAATAAGTAAGGGCAACATCATCACAATTAACAGTAACACAGGAGGTAGTACATTTGCCACTTTTATATGTGCTGTGATGATGTGAACTATTTCTTTTTTTTCCAATATACTTTTTATTATTTTTGTTTTTCAGCCAAAGTAAACAGACATTACAGCATAAAAACAACAAAGAATATCAATTTACAACAATTATCTACAGTGATCACATAAACAATTACAGAACCTAAAGAAAAAAAAAAACTAGCAGTTTCACCATTTTCTGAGGGTACAGAGAATAAAGAGACCCATATTTGACTTTTGGTTCTAACTGAAATGATACAGTACCCCTATTTCAGAATTAAGTAAAGTTATTCTCTTTGTTACATAAAAGTAAAATATAAAGTTTATGTTATGTCCTCATGTATATGTCGTTTGATTTGTGTAAGTATGATAACCTTACTAAAAGAAGGATTAGTGAAACACTGAAACGTTGTACAAATTAAACTATTTACACTGTTGGATGCCATCCGAATGACGCTAATCTTGAAGCATGTTATTTTTGAGCAATAAACTTATTTTGTTTAATATATAGAAGTTTTATTAAATGCCACCTGAATTATTTTATTTATGTGTTTGGGTTTTATTTGCTTACTAGGATTGTGTCAAGAAGAGAATTCCAATATGTTTGAAAATATTTCCTTTTTATATGCTTTTTGTAGCTAATTTGTGGGAGGTGATATATTTGACTGCCATGTCCTTGAAGTTTGTCCATGAGATTTTATTATTACTTACCCAATTTTTAGTTATATAAAATTTAAGAAGGGCACATAATATGACTAAAAAATGTTTACACATTCCCTTGATTGAACTAGGAATTATGTGTAGAATCATTGTTTCCCAAGAAAATGTGTTTTTTTGTAACCACTTTTTAAAGTTGCACTCTCAAGGAGCACCAGAGCTTGAAAATATTCTTACAGCTCAAAAAATATGGAGGATATTGACATTCTCTCTGGAGCAAAAAGGGCGCACTGATTCTTTTTTATAACTGAATTTTTTAAGGATGGCTAGGGTGTAATATGCATTATTGTTAATCATTATTTGTATGTTGATTAGGTTTTTAAAAGGTGTTAGTTTTAAGGTATTTTTAATAGCTTCTTTTTTTTGTGCTGTTGTGATAGTTTGACTAATATTATCCCAGTATCTTGAGTAAAGTAGCGCAGATTGGTGTTTTATCTCGCTAATTAATTTATAAGACTTTGAGATAATTTTCTTCTTAACAGCTAATGATTTGACTATGTTTTGGGTACTTACAATATTTTGTGTGTCAATTTTGTAGTTTGAGTACTTCATGCTTGTTAACAATATAATTTGTCTAAGAATATGGTTATAGCTGCCTGGTGTCTTTAGTTGTGATCTTAAATTTTCAAGTGTTGATTCCCTATGTTGTAAAATATGCCATACCGTAAGATTGTTAATTAGTGGGAATAGTTTAAGATCTATCATTTTGTTATTAACTTGATATTCAGGTTCATGTGTATGAGTTGTAGGAGACTTAGTGAATTTTGCAGATTGATAGAAGTAAATAGAGATTGGAAAGCCATTATTTCATTTCTGATTATTGGGTGTAATTTGTTAAAGACTTTATTGTTAGGATTAAGATAAGGGATAGCTTTAAGTTTTATATTTAAGGAGTGTAGTAGATTAGACCATATTTTGACCCATGTTGTGTACCAAATCGTTTTAGTTTTATCATATTCTGATATTTGAATTAACCGGTTTGCTTTGATAATAAGGTAGTACAGATGAAAATCTGGGAGCCCCAAACCTCCTTTTGGTTTTGGTATTGTGAGTTTTTGGTAACATATTCGTGTTGTTTTTGGATGCCATAGGAATTTGGAGAGGGCCTTTTCCATTGATGTGAAATTTTTTTTGGTATTTTAAAACTAATAGAGTTTAGTTGAAATAATACTTTAGGAAGGATATTCATTTTAATAATGGCTGATTTGGACAATAGGGATAGATTAATATTTACCCATCTTGAGATGTCTTGTTTATTTCCCATGTTTTTAAAAGATTTAATTTATACATTTCTTTGTTGGTGCGAGAGAACTTTATTCCTAAATATTTTAGTGTGTAGTTTAGGGGCATGTCAACTAAGGGGAAACATGAAGATTTATGATTTAATGGGTTTAGTGGAAAAATAGAGGATTTTGGGGGGTTCATGTTGTAATTTGCTACTTTGGAGAAATGTTAAATTGAAGATATAATTTTGTTTAGGTCTGTATTTGGGAGTTCAAAATATAAGTTTAGGTTGACAGCAAAAGCTGAGTATTTTACTATTGTGTTGTAAACATTAGGGAGGTGGAGATAGGTGTTTTGGGTGATGTGTAATAATAACGGTTCTAGGTATATGTTAAACAAGAATGGAGACAGAGGACATCCTTGGTGGGTGCCATTTTTTATATTAATGGGTAGGTAGTGAACCTTGTTGATGCATAGTGTGGTGGTGGCATTATTGTAAATCATTTTAATAGTTTTATAAAAGAAGGGGGTAAATTGAAATGTGTCATTGTTAAGAAGAGGAAATCCAGGTCTATGTTGTCAAAAGCTTTTGATGCATCTATTGTGAGTGCATATCTTGGGTACCTATCTTTAGCTAAGAGGGAGATGTGAAGTATTTCTAGCTATGCCAGGAGAAGTAGAGCAGTGGATGTGTAACATTTGCCAGCACAGCTAGCTGGAGTTTTGTAAAGAATTATGTGTCATTTGTATATCAAACTGATTTGTACAGATATTTGTGTTGAAACTGTATTTGTAAAGATGCTTGTGTTAAAAATGTATCAAATGTGGGTCTTGCTAGACAGAAAATAAATACACCTGTATGTCAGACTGTATTGTAACTGTTGAACTGAATATATTGTAACAGAGGATACTGGAAGAGAAGAGGTTAATCTCAGTCCAGTTAAATTTGAAAAATAGTCTGAAATTAAATTACCTGGTTTAGGCCATAAAGATTGTATCTTACTTTTCTGATTGCAGCCAGAGACAAAATATCTGTGAAAACCAGAACTAGAAATCCAACTGTATTGTCCTGAAGGGAGAACTAATTGCTACCCTGGTAGGGTGTAAGCTTTTAAGATGTTTTTATAGATTCCAGATGCTATAAAAGCTCTATATGTGCATATTATGACATATATGTGGTAAATTATGGTTCACTTTCTAGTAAAGGGGGTAGTGTGGGAACTAGAAGTCAGGTGATGATATGTATGTGATGTCATTCTGTAATCCAGTACTGAAATGACATTTTCATACTAAATGAGACAGAAGAATCAGGGTGGTCTGTTTTTGAAACCTGGCAAAGATCACTCATCAACTTCATCTTGCCTTGCTTTAATACGTAACTAGGGAATAGTAATTTTTTAGATCAGTCAGGAAAATATAATGAGATTAGTTAAGTACTGCTTTCTTTATCTGTGTGAATCAATCTATCTGTGTTAATTTGAATACTTCCTGTGATTGAAACTCTGGTATTTATTGTAAATAGACATTCAGTATTTACATGTTCTTTTATTTATTATTAAATATATTTAAACCTTTTATTACAGCTGGTCTTTTAGAGAATGTTTTAACCTTTGAGAGTACTTATGACACTGTGGTCACTTTTGAAAGCCTTGCTGCATTAGTCAAACAGTACCATCTGTATTAGTATTATTTTAACTCAATATAATTTGGTACCCTTGTAAGATCTTTAGAGTAGCTGGCTTTGGAGTGTTCTGGTGGTGGTGCAACTACCTTATAGTCTGGGCATTGCTGGTAAATCTGTGCCAGCCTTTCTGAGATGTGTGTGTGTGTGTGTGTGTGTGTGTGTGTGTGTGTGTGTGTGTGTGTGTGTGTGTGTGTGTGTGTGTGTGTGTGTGTGTGTGTGAAAATCAAATCTCAAAGAGTGTTTGTGTCAGCTACATGGAGCAAGGACACAGATCACTGGTTTCATAGAGAGGGTGGAGGAGGAATTGGCTTGCACCATTCAGCTGAGTACTCAACTTTACAGCTGTGGTCAGTGTGGAAACTTATTTGGGGCCTGGTGTGAGAGAGAGAGAGAGAGAGAGAGACGACGACACCCAGCCCCAGGACGGGAGTGTGTTCCCTGCATGCTTTTAAGGGAAATTGTGTTTGATGCAGAGACCTACATCTAGAAACACTGTGTGCATCTGTTTTTGTTCCAAGTGAACATCCATCACTGGTGTCCATGGTGAGGTTTGAGACTCCTTGATCACTGTCTAGAAAAGGGACGTCACATGTGCATTAAGTCTAATGTCAACAAGATCGTGGCTGACAACTCCAACCAAAGCTTATAACTGTGGCAATCTTGAATCGCTCCCCCCCAAAAAAAAAGACGTGACACAGAATTCACTTATTTATTTCAATAGTTTATTTTATTTTTTATTTATTTATTTTATTTTACATTTGTTAACCGGGATGGTCCGACTGGATACATGTCCTTTTTCAGCGGAGGCCCGGGGAGAAAAGTTCCAACAGAGTTACACTGATAATTAGGTACAGTAAATGAGCTGAAAGAACTTAACAAAAACATAGGCTATTTACATACAAGTACAAGACTGCCATTACTATTTCTGAGATTACTACAAATGTAACATTATTAACATATTAGCAAGGATGGTAGGCAGTATAATGACATAGAGTTAGACAGGATACATATTTCTTTATCACAGTATACAAAGTTCTTATCATCTTAGCTAGTTGTTTATGTTTTAGTTAATGGCACAGAGCTAGTCTGGGTTTGAGCAAGGACATAGCCAGTGTGACTTGAAGTGGAGTTTTAGACTATTTTTGAATTTACTTAGAGAAGTTGCAAGTGTGATGTTATTTGGGAGAGAGTTCCATATTTTACCAGTGGTGTTGGCAAATAGCGCGTCACCACCTAGGTTGAGAGATTTAGTTGTTTGGACAAAGAGTCTGTTTGCTGAGTGAAGGCAGCTTAGATTGGAGTAGGGAGTCATTAAGTTTTTTAGTGCTGGGGTATTCTCAGGTTGTTTAAGGATTTTGAAGGCCTCTATGAGTTGGGACTGGTGAAGAAGGTGTGTGAATTCTATCCATCCAAGCTTTTTCAGGTTAGTACAGTGGTGTGTTCTGTAGGGTAGGCCTGTAACAAACCTGGCAATGTGATTATAGCAGGATGAGAGCTTGGCCAGATCAGATTTGTTAAGGTGAGTGAGGACAGGAGAGGCATATAGTAGGGTAGAGAGAAGGTGTGAACGGGCTGTGGCTGCCCTGGCATTTGGGGTAAGGAAGGCTTTAATTCTATATAGGGTCCCAAGTTTCTTGTTGACTGACTTAATGGCTTGGTTGATATGTATATCAAATCTGAGTTTATTGTCAATGTTTACTCCTAATAGCTTTGTATAGGTGTCTGGGGATATGATGGTCCCATTATTGGATTTTATAGTGAAGTTTTCAGTCGGAGATCTATTGGTTGGGTAGAAGAGAAGTAACTTGGTTTTGTTTGGATTTAAGATCAGGAGATGGTTGGCAAGCCAGTTTTCGACTTTGGTGAAGCTATGTTGGGTGGTAGTTAGTAGATTTGCAAGAGAGGCATTGGAACATATTATAGTCGAGTAATCTGCATATTGAATGCAGGTGGCTTCAGGGATGACTGTTTGGATGTCGTTTATGAAGACTGAAAAGAGGAGAGGTCCTAATATGGAACCTTGAGGAACTCCTATGGTATTTGGTAGTAGGCAGGAGAGCTTGTTTTGCCACATTACTGCTTGTTGTCTCCCAGTGAGGTAAGCTTGAAACCAGTCAAGGGCTGGAGTATCTAGATACAGGGTTTTTAAAGTATATAGAAGTAACTGATGGTTTACCATATCGAAGGCTTTCGATAGGTCCAGGAAGAGAGCGGAGGATATTTTTTTATTCCGGTTAAGATTAATGTTTTCAGTAAAAGAGATGAGGGCAGTGGTTGTACTATGATGGGGTCTGAATCCATGTTGAGAGTCTGTGAGTAATTTATTTTGGGTTACATAGAGCATTAGTTGGTTGTGCATGCACTTTTCCATAATTTTGGCAAGTGGTGATAGTATGGCTATAGGTCTATAGTTGGATAGTTCTGTGGATGAACCTCCTTTGTGGAGTGGAATAACATAGGAAATTTTCCAAATTGAGGGGATTGAGGCCTTGGTTATGGTTCTGTTAATTAGGATTGAGATAGGGTAGGCTACGACATCTGCAGCAATTTGCAGGTATTCAGCCAGCAGAAGATCGGCTGAAAGGGTGGTTGGCTTCAGTTGTTTCAAAAGGGATCTGATAAAGGATGTGGACACTGGCTGGAAGTTAAAAGAGAGTGGTGAGTCAGGTATAGTGTTTATAGAAGTGTGGGGAGGAGAAAGTTGGTTAGCTAATGACTGGATGGTTTCTGTGAAGAAAGTATTGAATGAATTGGATATATCTTCTTGGCTCTTGTCAGATAATGTTCCTGGGGTCGGAGTAGTGGATTTGCCTGGTTGGAAAAGTTTATTTATGCCTGCCCAGTACTTTTGAGGGTTATTCTGATGTTTATGTTGCAGATTGTAGAAGTAATTTTTCTTATCTAGTATGATGGCTTTTTTAGTCTCATTTCTAAGTTGTTGGAATTTGATACGATCTAGGGGTAGTTTTGTATTGTCTCTAGTTGTTATTTTGGTTTTGGTGTCTGTTGTTAGCCAGGGTGCTAGCTGAGTTTTAATTCTTATTGAGCGTTTAGGGGCATGCGAGTCAAGTATAGTAAGGAATGAATTGTTAAATGATGACACTGCCTCATCAAGGGGAAGGAACTTTAGTTTTGTCCAGTTACATGATTTGAGTTCAAGTTGAAATTTAGTTGGGTCAAAGTTTTTCTTGGATCTGATAGACGTATAAATAGGTAAGCTTGTACAATTAATTTTGTCTTTCATGATGTATGTGAGCAGGTGATCACTAAGATCATTAGGGAGAGTTCCAGACATATAGTTCTGGGGATGACTGTTGGTGAGTATCCAGTCTAGTATACTCTCTTTTTGGTTATTGTTACCTGTACGTGTGGTAGATGATATTATCTGAGAGAATCCATGTAGGTTAACAGGGATGGGGTTGGACTGTGCTGTGCATTGGTTCCAGTCAATATTAACATCGACAATGGTTTCTTGAGGGTAGTTGTTGGCTATCAATGTAGAATGACCTCTAGTGTTTCTACATTGTTCCCAGGGGGGACTATAGGTGACAATTAGGTTAATGCCCTTATGATTATTTAGTAGAATTTTTAGAGCTAGTATTTCAGCGTTAGAGACCTGGGGTGGTTGCATAGGGTTAGTTATGATGTTAAGTGTGCTATTATATAAGATGGCTATTCCACCTCCTCTTTTCTTTACTCTATCTGCCCTAAGTATATTGTAACCAGGAGGCAGGATCTCATTGTCTTTGGTTGATGGCCGGAGCCATGTTTCAGATAGACACATTATGTTGGGGAGGTATGTGGCTAGTACAGCATGCAGGCTATGCATCTTATTGTTTAGGCTTCTAATGTTTAAGTGGCATATTAGGAGGGAGTTGACCAGTCGGTGGGAGAGTGGTGGGCTGGTAGGATTTTGAGTTAAGGTTGGGCCTGGATTAGGATGGATGTCCCCATCTTTGGTTATGTTTTTTCTTAGATACGCTAGTAGTCTAATAACTTTGAATAGTAGTTTTAGTTCATATTTGGATTTTGGTGTTGATTGGAGTCATTTTTTTAGAAGCAAGTGGTTGGAATTTATAATTTTTGGGGTAGTGTAGTAGTAGGCAAGTTCCGCAGTCAGTGGAGGTAGGGGGGTCTTAGTTTGGCATTTTGGATAAGAGAAACCTACGAATGTGAGATTTTCATAGCTAGTAAGAAAGTATGGCAGAATTAAGAGTGGTAAGATAAGAGGAAGGAGTTTATAATTATTTATAGACATGTTATATGTCATCAATGGGTGGGGTCAATGTGCTTCAGAGGAATAGTAGTGGTTAAACAGTAAAGTGGTGGGGGGGAGGAAATTGGAGAGGAAGTTGTGTAGGTTGGAGAGGAAGTAGGGGTGTGGCCTAGTGGCTATAAATGTAGACACAGTGGGGCAGGTGAGATAAGGGGCAGGGAGGAGCGAAGAGGGCTAACCCAGTCCCAGTTTTGGTCCTATGAGTGGGGTAAATAGTCTGATAGTGTAAGTAAGCAGATTGGAGTACAGGCTTGAAACTCAACATAAACATATACAGTTGTAAAATGTCTAATACAATTCAACATAAATAGGCATTTACAGTTGTAAAACACTTACTGGAGAGACACTGAGCCTTCATGGGGCCTGTAGCAGAGTGGATTGTAGTTTTACAAATGGTGCCTGCCACAGGTAATATTTATTAACTCTGGGATTGTCTTAAGGTAATAAACAGGGAAGGGGAGGGGAGAACAAGGGTGTGAGCAGGCAGTTCTTTGTACTGCTGCTAATGAGCCAAAGCAAGACAAGTATGTGTTAAGAACAATCACAATTGACCAAGGACTGCTCTGAAACTGTAAGTCTTGTCTTAATTTATTTTCTTAATTTTAGTTTTACTATACAACAGTATTCAACTGCTCAGATAAAGCCTACCTGGAAGCTCCTCTTGGGAAGTGCTTGCTGTCTTGGAAGGTGTTGCACTTACATCTATTACATGTTGTCCTGCAGCCTACTAGGAGCTGTCTGGATCTCCAATGTTTGCTGGGAGCTGTTCATTTGGTGTTATTAGGGGTTCCCTAACAGGCCCTCCCCCAGTAGCCACTTAGTCACGGCCCACTGCAACTGGTTGCCTGCATGCAGTACTGAACATTTCAGTGGCCCTGTGGTGTACCTGTTCATATGTTCTGCCATGGACATCCAGACCATTCACATTTTGGACAATTTGCTGCCAAATTTGCATCTGGCATGCCATATCTCCCAGTCCCCTTTATAGGAGAAAAGTTTCATATTGACAAAACCCATCAGCGATTACTTGATTTTTCCAATCAATAAAGGGGGGGGGGTGTCTTTGTGGATTGACATGTCTGAGTGGCATACTTTTAGGTTTCCTAAAAGACAACAGAAGCATAATACATATAAGGATCCATAACTACAAAATAACTGTTTCCAAATAAAACAGAAAATGCAGTTAGTTAGTATTATCCACTGAAAAAAATAAAAGTCTACAGATGTGAAATACTAACAACAGGCAGGATGCAAAACAAGAAGAGTAACAGGAGCAACATATCCTTGTTTGTGCCATAACATGCCAGTGAGCACATATATTTACCCCATAGCTCTGAGGAGAGGTCCAGTTAATATACTGAAGTACTGAGTGCCGTACATTGTACTCATGTAGAAATTAAGGCACCACCTGGGGAACAGGGTAGTATCTACATTAACAGAAAGGGATACTACTCTATCAACTGCCAAGTCATGTGTAATACCAAGGAAATCATTTTGAACATGTGTGCTGGCAACCTTGACAGTTACCAGGACTCACATATCTGGCACACCTCCCAACTGTACCAGGTGTTTTCCAGGGGAGATTTCACATACGGTCATTTACTGGGGGATGCAAGCTATACAGTGGAGCTGCGGCTCATGACACCCATCACAAATGCACACACACCTACAGAAGAATGCCATAATGAGGCACATATTTCAATACAATAATGTCACAGAGCATGTGTTTGGGCAGCTGAAGTCACAGTTCCAGTGCCTAGATACATCTGGGGGCGCCCTGCAGTACAATCCATGGACATGTACAGAAATCTAAACAGTATGGGCCACACTACACAACAAAACCCATGTGGAAACATCTGCAGCAGGATCAGCAAGGGGATGGGGCACACATCCCACCACCAATGCCAAAGTCACCACAGTCAGAGGCAGATGAAGAGTCAGAGGGGGAATTACCAGCAGTATAGGCAGACATAGGTGTGCTCAGTATGTCCTAGCATTGGCTAAGAGACAATGTGTAGCACACTCAGTCACCACCTAGGGGCCTAAAACCTTCTTCCTACTCACATACATATATTAACATTGATACCAGGCAACTCACACAACCTTCACCTCCCCACGTATTGGCTGTTTACTTCTTTTATCAGGCAAAGTCAGCCCTGAAGTAATACTGTGGCAACTGCTGCATTTACATGGTAACTCCTGAACCTGGAATGTATTGTTTAATAATATTATGACATATCCTTCAATTTTATCACTTCATACAGTAAGCAAGTAGAAGGTGGGGAATTTGTACAGAAATTACCTTAACTCATTACATGCAAGTGATGCCTCCAGGTGCATCTTCAGTCAACTTCTACTGATGCCTCTAAGTGCCAAATATTGCTTATTCATATTTGCATTAATAATTCCAAAACCATGCTGTGTACAAGGTTTTAAAAGATTTCCTCTTAAAGCTTACACAATAGCAAATGCAACTGCATTAATATCTGACCTCTATCTAGTGAAAGCAAATATATATTAACTGTTGTTTCTATGATATTAATTTATAAAGATATCATTTTCACATTTTTCTAAATATCTCAACAACCAAGTAACACAGACAGAACTCTTTAGTCTCATATGAAAGCTCTCAGCTAGATGAATAAAATGTTGCTGACAGTATGTGTGTAACTTGAGTGATTGTTGAGATACTGTAAGTTGTATACAAAATATTACTAATGTAATAGTTACTGTGTTTACTGTGACTTATAAAATTCAGTTTAAGACCTATAACCTAAAGAATACTATTACTGTAAAAATAGTTTGTGCTGAAGAGTTCGCCATTTATACTTTTTTGATAATCCTTAAGGTTCCAGAGATATGAACATTTGCTTATAATGTGTGGACATAATTTGAGTCTGTGAAAAGGCTTAGGCTCTGCCTATTGGAAGTTACAGTGCAAATTTAAGTGAATGAGTTAAAATGTGACACCAGAGACTTATTTGACTTATGTGTGTCCATTAGTAAGTAGAAGGACTCAGGCATCAAAGATTCACAATGTTATACCTCTCAAAATACAGATGATCACTGCATGCCTTCAGTTATCCACCATGCATTTGTACTGGGTAATCATGAATGAGAGAAGTTACAAAATAATGATACACATTGCAGTTTATAACTTCACAACCTTCACAAGATCAAACAACAGGCAGGATGCAAAACAAGGAGAGTAACAAGAGCAACATATCATTGTTTGTGCCATAGCTGTAACTCATGTTTGCTCGCCCCACAAGAATAGTCTATGTTTGTTTGTGCCATAACTCAGCTCTGTCCCCACTCAAAAGAACAGTGTACCCTTGTATGTGCTATAAGAGTAACTCATCGTTGCCCTCCTCAAAAGAGCACTCTATGCTTGTTTGTGCCATCCAACCCGCCCTTCAGTTGTTGGTAACTGCATATCATATAATTCTCATTTAATCTCCTCACACATTTTAAGACCAATGATAGAGAATGGCTTACACACTGCATGTGTCTGAGTACTGGTCAGATAACTGATGAATGACCAAGAAATACAGAAAGGTAAGACAGAGCTGTATATTTGTAAGCAATAATCATAACAGGTTGTGTGATCACCAACTGTACTATGGCCAAATATAATAAATTCAATAAATGTACAAATAACAGCTGATGGTTTGATATCACTGTATATTCTGTTGCAGTTGGTTATGTGAAGAATGACTTAAGTTCTTTGCTGCAAAGCTGTTTGTGCGACAAAGAGGAATGAGGCACCCATCCTGTTTTCTGAAGGTGCATTGGAGTGAAAGTTGAAATCCAAACCTGTGTAGAACTATCTCGTGTACTAACATTTTCTACTATGTATGTCATAGACTGCTTTCCCTCCTTTCAGGTACTTCTCCCTTTTTTTACTGGATAAGTAGACCACCCAGAAAGTAGGCAGATAAAAATAGAAACTGGATACATTCAATCAATGCTATTTGCACTGGCAGCAGATATAAGTGTAGGGCTAGAACAAAGATGGTTCTGGGTTCTAGTACAGCTTGTGCAGCCTTTTAGAACTCTCATACACATGGTCCTGGGTTCAAATACATCATATTCCATACATTTTTACTGTTGTTCTACTTTTCTTTATAGTCACTCTCACTTATAGCACTTAATATAGTGTAGCTGATATTAATTATATGTATGAGGGTTGAGACACTAATTATGTGTCAGTTATTTATTTATTTATTGCATTATCACATTTATTATATATTCCTGTAAGGATATTTCTGCTCCCTGTACTGCAATGACTTCCACATTTGTCAAACACATATATACAACTGCCTGTACATCAAAAACCCTTGACATTGTATTACTTGCTGCTGTTGTACACTGCTTACCATCACACACCCTGGAACACCATGCTTGTATTATGATAAGTGGTGTGCAACATTTTCAAACAGTGTGCACACTCCCAGTAAAAGGGATAATGGGAATTGGTGGGAAAACATCAGTCTCCACTGCTCTTGATCTGTGATAGACATGGCAGGCATTCATGGAGAGAGCATGAGATTTAGGGCTTAGAGATGAGGTGTCCAGAAGTCTGAGATATTTATTGGACTCCTAGTGAAACACCACAATGACAGGTTGCTGCAGGAGGAATATTCTGGGTCCCAGTATAAGTCAGAGGCTTGGTAAAATTTGGCCTGGGCAGCAATCAATGCCATTGGTATTCCCCACACTGATGAACAATGTAGGCAGCACTACGACTTCTGGAGGAAGAAGGGGGTAGCCTTGATGATATTTATTGTACCAAGGAATTTAGGATGGAGGACATCCGACACATGTGTAAGTATCAAATATAGAGAGTACTTGTAAGGCTTAAAGCTGAATATAGGTAAGGGTGGTATTCATAATGACATTCTGTTCTGTTCTGTCCACAGCTTCCATGGAGAGGGAGTGCAATGTTAGAACACATGCCACTAGATTGTTGAGGATGAGGGAGACATGTAGTATTTATGCAGCAGAAGAGTAGTGGTATTGTAGCATACAGGTGTATCAAATTGAATATGCATATTCCAACTGTAAAAGCAAGTATGCATGCATTAATCTGTAGCACAAATCATGAGAACAACATTAAACTTTAGTCAGTGGTGTTAGGTTCAAATACCATGCTTCCCAACTATATAATAACTGTTAATTCTCTACTTATTTGTAACTTAAAGGTTTAAAGTAAAAGCTCTATACCATTGGCACACATGCCCTGCTGTAAACTGTAGTCTGGATGACTAGAATATACATATGTGCAAAATATACACATGTAAAGGAGTACTTGATGCCATCTCTAGTACAGTGTGTATCTGTTAGAAGCTGAGAGTCTTAAAAGTAATAATTTATCTGTTAGGGGGTGGTAGTCTTAAGAGTAAAGGTTAAGATAATTGAATCAAATACTTGTATTAAATGTATTAAATGCATTGTATACTATATATGAAGGTACTAGTCTTATCTCTTTTTTCCTCTCACCCCAACACTTATCTCTTTTTTATTTTATTTTATTATGTGTCATCAAAATGTGTCCATGTCATCCATGAGTACCACATCACAAAATGCTTCACAGCACAGCGGGGTAGGCTTGCCCCACAGGATCCACCTGCTCCCACTCCTCTGGCCCTGGCAACATTGCTCAGCACTTCTGGGAGCCCACCTGGCAGAACCACCTCTGTTGCCCCTGCACTATCTGCCCCCTCAGGTAGCTCTGCCCTGGAGGATAGGCTAGTGTTTCCCTCTAGGAGCAGTGGTAGGGGTGGTGAGTTTTCACCCATGCTGCACTGCCGAGGATGGTGTGTACGGTAGTGCGCTGCACTGTTGGTGTATACCTATGCTAGATAGAGAGGCTGCTCTACCTCAATTTTACAAAGCACCAGTAGGAGGAGAAGGAGATCTCAAGTTCTACAGCTAGTGGCAGAGTCAGATGATAGTGATGACAGTCCCATGGGTGATGACTCAGTTCTTACTGTCAACCAGCTTGACATCCATGGGTCCATCCATGGTGTCCACCATCACCATTCCTGTATCTTGTCTTCTTTTTAATGTCTGTCTGCAATTGCTTCCTCACCTAACTAACTTACCAGACCCAGACATACCTATATCCCTTCCCCAACATTCCGCTCTCTTTCCAAACAAAAAAAAAAAAATGGGCACCTGTCCCAAAAAAAAAAAAAAAAGAAATAATCCCATACATGGCTTTCCAGTTCACACACGTGTCTTCTTGATACACTTGATTTGGTTCAATTGGCTATACAACATGATTGTTTGTGGTCACCCCTCATTCTGGAAGTGACAGTCCAAATTCAGCTAATATTCTGCATATGTTATCAGTTTTTACTATTGAACAAATGGATAGGCATGGTTCTTTCCTACCTCCCTCCTGCACATTCCTGTATTGCTTTCCATTTGTTCTTCCCCCTGCTTGATCCCCATTTCACCACTGTCTTATTTTCCCCATTTGTTTTCTTTAATGCTTCATTTTATTTTATACACATTGCACACCAACACACACTAACAGTAAAGCAAAAGTAGTTAAAAGTATTAGATACAGCTGTATTCAAACCCAGTACCATCTGGCAACATATCACTGCTTTAACACCTGCTGTCACAGAGTCAGTTCAGGTGCGGGTGTGTTCCAGTGACTTAATACTAACTGTCAGACTTTAGTATCCTCATTTCACCACTGTCCTATCTTCCCCATTTCTTTCCTTTAATGAAGTATTGTGTGATGGAGTGCATCAAGCACCAATGTGCACCAATGGTAAAGAAAAAGTAGTTAAATGTATTAGATACAGTTGTATTCCAACCTTGTACCATCTGGCCCCAAATAGGAACATATCACTGCATTAACACTTGCTGCCACAGAGTCAGTTAAGAAGCAGGTATATTCCATAGACTCAATACTAACTCTCATGCTTTAGCAATGCTGCCAGTGGAAGAGTTACATGACATTCCTTTATGTACTAATCAGTCTTAAGGTCTTTATTTTGCCTGTCTCACAATGCTATGCAAACAAGATAAGCATAGCCAGACCTTACATTATCCCTCCATTCCCCATGATTGCACTAAGCGGCACATCAGGCAAACAATGGCCAAAAATAAAGCAATAATAAAAAAATGACAGAGAAAACACAATTTGCATACAAATGAAGAGGAGGTTGCATGCTAATGAAACAGAACCTGGGAATTGTGTGTTGCTTACCTGCATTTTCAACCTTGGCAGACATACATGTAACACCTTGTAAGTCTAACCAGACATACCCATCTGATATAAGCATTGACAGTTGCAACCCATTAGACATAAGCACTGAGGGAGTGGCTGCACTATGTTTACATCCCTACATGGATCCAATTTTTTGGGATTCAGCAAGTCTAATGAGTTCAAACCACATTTGCATTTTCACCATGCTGACAGCCCTGAATCTCCACCACAAGGCAACCATGTAGCTAGGGAAACTGAAGGGGAGCTGGATTGCTTATGTGTTGAATACAGAGGAATACTGATATTTAGATGATATGCTAGCATTTCATCATCTACATATTGCATATACTAACATGTAATGACGAATAGTCTGTTTAATGGTTTTATAATTATTTGGATTAGCACATACTTTTACACTTTTACCTGTCTGCATCACTTACAAGTGTACTGTTCATTTGGGGGTGGAGGAGTAAAGCTGGATTTGTGTTATTGCACAAAAAAGGATTTATGTTTCTATTGTTACTCTCCTTTTGTTCCATCCAGCCTACTGTCACATGTGGAGTTCAGTTCTGTACAAATCACAAACATTTTACTTTTTATTCTGTCCGTGTAGATTCCTTTCCATGGCTGTATTTCAAATGTTTTTGGGAATTTACAGGGAACAGCAGCACAGAGTCTACACTGTTGCTTTACAGCTTGATGAAGAGGTCCAACATGTTGCGTTGGTTGATTAGCATGCAATTCAGCTGCTTATGCAGTACTTAGCATGCCACAGTGTTTATCTTGTTTGAGCGGGGATGTGCACCGCTACAAAGTGCTTACTGAATTTAAAAGTTTCACTTCCTGTGTGTGCACATCACACCATGATGCCTACATGGTGGAAAACCACAGTGTAGGCTTTATTGAATCCCACCATATATCTAATTTATATACTCAGTCTATATATGGCGATCACCTATTAAATTGTATATACATCCGTGCTGAATTATATATTTGTATTGTTAACTTATGCTAACTTCCTGTGCAAATGCATATAATGTAAAACTTGAATTTCAGCATTACTTCTTGGGAAGGGTTTGTGGAGGAATGTTTCATAAAGGAAGCTTCAAAAGCACAACAAGTCCCTTCTTATGCAAATAGATTAAGTGCATGTAATATAGTGGCATGCTCACTATGCCATGGTGCAAATGAACTCTTGACAGGGATATTCATTAAGGAAAAAAAAGTCTTATATGTCAGAAAGAATGGAACCCTGAGGATACTGCCATAGTCAGGCATAGGCCTACACAAGTAGTAACTTAGTGATAACAAGGGGTGCTCTGAAGGCATTAGCTTATCATATAAGGACAGACAATTCAGCATGGGAGACTTTGAGGGTGGTGGGTGGACATCATGAAAGATATTTAAAGAAGTCCAAAACCCAAGATGTGTAGATAAAATGCCAGCATATAGTATGAATGAAAATAGTTCTGCAGTAATGGCTTTGATCAGAAATTATCATTTCTGATTCTTTCTCAGTAGAACTTAACATGCTGCATCTGTTGGCATTTCTTTTGAGTCCATGGTCTAAGCACCCCTTCATAGTGTGCATTATATTCTTCTGTAAGTTTGGATGTTTATAACAACTCCCAGTTTACAGTCATCAACAGGCTTCATCAGACTTCAGTCCTTGGTGTTGGCCTTGATGTAGAGATCCCAGCAGTACACCACTTGTAACTATTCTTTTACTTGAAAGTGTACTCCAGCATAATAAGCTGGATTCTGTCAGTGCAACAGTTTTTATATCCTGTAAGTAATACAGGGGATTACATTTAGTTAGATAAGTTTATTGTGTTGCCAGAATGGGGAATGGTACTAAATGCCTTGGCCAAGTACAGATCTTCAGTGTGAACCAATATACCTGAGTCCAATGTCTTGATTATTTGTTCAAAACAAGTTCACCAGGTTTAGAAGTTAGAATATACCTTTCACAAACCCAAACTGGTTTGGGTCCAGAATTTGAAAACTGCCTTTGTCTTAGTTAATTAGTTCCATTATGATGTGCTTCTCTGCCCTAAATATAAGGTTGGCAAGGCTTATGAGTCTATAGTTTCCCAGATCAATATGGGGTTCCCTTTTGTGGAGTGGAATGACTGCAGAAGTTCTCCATATCACTGGCATGATTACAGTGAATAGACTTAAAAGCAAATCAGGCAGGCAATGTTTGGTGCTGAAGAGAAGACAGCCTAGCACATTATCAAGGCCCACGGGGTTTGTGTTCTTAACCTTTGACAGGGCACTTAAGCCCTGCTTAAAGATGACTTGGGGGAGGGGGCATAGGCATACTGCTGTGATGTGGATAATTACGCAGGCAGAGAGGTATAAAGTATGAGCTGAATTTGCCCACTAATATGTTGGCTATGTCAAAAAACAGGATCTAATACTGCAGTGAATGAAGTCAAAAGTATAGCAGTACCAAATAAAAAAAAAAAAAACCTGACTTTGAAAATGCAAAACACAGTTTTATTAAAATGCAAAACTTTCAGGTTAAGACCCATCCTCAGTGCATATACAAAAAGTGAACAAATTAAAACATGTAAATAACAATTTAGACTTAAAGGAAAACTCCACCCTAGAACTAAAAAATCAGTTTTTTCACTCTATTTTTGTTTCCAGACCTATTTTAACACCTCAAAATCACAATAAGTGTTTTAACTGCAATTTTACCCTGTTTTTCACAAAATGGTTATCAATGGGGCTTGATATATCAATGTTATATTGTACTCCTTCAAGCCTTTCTCTTTCCCATAATACTTTGTATGAGTCATGCCAGACATAAGGAAGTCACTTTGAATTCCCATGTCATTGACATATAATGGGATTGGAAGGGTCACTGTTATTTTCTTTACCTTCTGTAAAAGGATTGCTTCTTTTCTGTCTTTAATCACCCTCATTTATGTTTTGCTCAGACCTTGTTTTATACTATACTTAGAAGTTATCCAGCCACAGCCTGAAAAGTAACTAAATTGCTGGCCTTTGTTCAGGGTTTTCTTTTGTAGTCTGAGGAATTGATTCTGCAAGGGTCTCTCAGTGCAGTGACAGTTTTTTTACCTCTGCAGTAGTGTGGGAGGAGGGACTCCCAATTCCTTTTGAACTACAAAAGAAAACACTTTAATTCTTGGCAGGTGTGTACCCTAGAATACTGAATGCTGTAATTAAATCAAAAGGTGCTTCAACAAAGTATTAGTTTAAGGGTGTGCACGCTTATGCAACCAGCTTGTTGTACTTTTTTTATTTTTAATATTTTTTTCCCAGATTTGTTTGTTTTTCAATTGAAATATGCAGGTTATAGGTCACATTAAAGGTGGGAAAAGTATTGAAATGATTTACTGTGGTCTCATTTTTTTATATCACAAAAACTTGGCATTTCAACAGGGGTGTGTACACTTTTTAGATCCACTGTAAGTGTTAGCTACAGCTACAGCCATCCCCATAGCTACTCCTGATAGGAAGTGGTTCATTTTAAAAATAAACACATTATTGGTTATTTGACTGTTATTTGTACTATTATTGGCTCTACTGCTGGTGCCTTTTATTTATTTATTTATTTATTTTACATGTGTTAACCGGGAAAATCCAGCTGGACAAGGTCCATTTTCAGTGGAGGCCCGGGGAGAAAAGCTCCGAAAATATGAGTACAGCAAAATTACAGATAGTAAATGAACAACGGTCACAATTTCAGGGAAAAATACAAAAGTTTTAGTGCAAGAGTTTAGAGAATTTGTTAGTAACTAGCCTAGAGAGAACAAGTTTAAATAAAAAAGTTTATATAAATATACACAATCCTAGATAGTAGAAAAGGTAATGAGAGTAAGATACTTGACATAGTAAGACAAGACCTATGTTGAGAAATTGGATCCATAGTAGTTGGAGAGTGCAATGATGGGGAGTTCAAGTTATGCATAGGCAGATCCAAGTTTCCAGAAAGTGTGATTGAAGTAGTTTTTTGAATTGTGTAATATTTGTGGAAGAGATAATGTGGGAAGGGAAATTACTCCAGGCCTTAGCAATGGTATGAGAGTAGAGAGATTTTCCTACAGTGTTGTTATCCCTAATTGTACTGAGAACAGATATAGTGGTAGAGTAGAGGGGGCAAGTGGTAGAGTAATGGGTGAGCAGATGTAAGGCAGGAGTTTTCTCAGGGTTGGTCAGGATGTTAAATGCAGTGATTAGCTGTCAGAAAGTGAGTAACTGGGGTAATTCTACCCATTTAAGGTGTCTTAGTGCTTGACAGTAGTAGGTTCTGTAAGTAGAGTTATTGGCAAATTTGGCAATGTTGTTGTAACATGATTCCATTTTATCAAGATCAGTTTTTCTAATGTGGGTTAAAATTGGAGCTGCATATGAAAGAAGTTGAGTTTGAGCTAAGGTGATTCTTACCTTATCAGTGAGAAAGTTCTTGTGCTTATAGAGAGTACCCATTTTCTTATGAACCTTTTGCACAGTTTGGACTATGTGAACATTGAAGTAGAGATGTTTGTCTATTTCTATCCCAAGGAGTTTGGTGTGAGTTGAAGCAGTGATTAGTGTACCATTTTTGGATGAGATAGAGAAGGTTGGGGAAGCTGTAGGAGTGGCCACCTTTATGAAGGGGAATGATGAATGCTATCTTCCAGAGTTGAGGGTCATGTGCTTCCTGAATAGACTGGTTAATAAGGATTGAGACTGGATAGGCCAGTGAGTCAGCTGCCATTTTAGAAAGGTAGCAGATATACCATCTGGGGCTAAAGTGGTAGGTTTTAAGTTTAGAACAAGTTTTTTAATTTTGATTGTAGGAGCAGGTGAGAGAATGAAGGGGGATATGTCATTTGTTGTTGTAGTACTATTTCTTGGTGAGTGTGCATTTTTAGTTATGGTAGTGGAATTGTTTTTGGATAAATGGGTGGACAGGGTCTGTATTGAGTTTATGAAGTGTTGGTTAAATTGGGTGGCAATGTCATAATTATTGTTAATTGGAGAGGTGGGGGTAGGGGTTGTTGTTTTACAAGGTTTTAATAGGGAGTTAATGGAATGCCAGAATTTTGGAGGGTTTTTTGAATGTTTGTTTTGGAGATTTACAAAATAGTTTTGCTTATCTAGTTTGGTTTGTTTTTTGACTAGATTCCTTAAATGTCTATAGTTTTGCATGGCCTGGTTAGAACTATCTTTTTTCCATATCTTCCAGGCCTTGTCCCTAGCTTTAAGTAGGGCTCTAGCATCCTTATGCAGCCATGGGGCATTATTTGCTTTGGCTTTTATGAATATACTTGGATATGATATAGCCTATAATGGAATATAGATCTGCTATGAACATGCAAACAGTTGACTGACCACTTCAGGGTGTCCTAATGGTTCATAATAATCCATTACTTAAGCAACTAACTGTCTCTGCCACTGACAATATAAGAACTGTTACCCAAGTAAATGATATTTTTTTCAATAATATTAGCATACTGGAGAAAAAAGTACAAACTTAAAAGAGACTCCAATGGCGATGGCTAAGCTTTTGCACTTATTTGGAACTTGGGGTGTACCTTCTGGACTGAAAAATTTAAAAATGCCAGTATATGCTAACACTTATCCTGAGCTGTTAAGAAAGTGGCAAGAGCTAAACTTAAAATTTAGTGCTGATTAGATGGTATTGATGAAACAATTTTTTGCCAAAAATTGAAGATTTACAAGATGAAATAATCAAGTTAGAGGTCGAAATAGTTAATGATGTCCTTTAAAGATAATGCACATATTTATCATCAAATGCTTGAGAAAATGGCCATTTATGATAAGAAACTTGGGAATATTAAAAAAATAAACTGGTAAGAGGCCTTTAATGATTTTATGTCAGGTTATATACTCTCTTGGCCAAAGGAATCACTTCCCTATTAGAATAATGAATGGCCACATACTTACGTTTGCCCTCGATACTTTTGAAATGCTGAGGACTTCATCTAATCTGTTGCCATCTTATGCTGCAGTGCTGATTTCCCCTGCAGCCCCTCCATTGAATAATATTATCCAACATGATTGAACAATTCCGTAAACTCTCAGCCTTCAAGAACCAATTGGAGCCCTCAACAGCCGGAGGTTTTTCACTTACAGCCATGCCTCTTGCAGTTCAGTTTCCCAGAAAAGGTGGAAACACACCACTGACATCCATCAAATGGATGGTCATGAGGAAGAGGAGGAAGAAAAGGAACAGGAAGGATTTACAAGGGCTCGCAAATGTGCAGCCATTTGAACAAAAGAACAAACAGAACATTCAGGTTCGTCAAATATAGTTAAACTGCTGGATATTGTACTTAGCACTGATGACATTTCTTTGCTAAAAAAAGGTTTGCAGTTCATACCATCTAGTTTTGAAAGTATTG
Organism: Protopterus annectens; assembly: GCF_019279795.1. Lineage (NCBI taxonomy): Eukaryota > Metazoa > Chordata > Ceratodontiformes > Protopteridae > Protopterus > Protopterus annectens. The sequence continues at coordinate 558,756,440 of NC_056744.1, read as the reverse complement.
TTGATGCACTTATGGACCGTAAAGTGTTTTGCAGCTAATTTTTAAAGACTGTCTACCCATTGGCAGTAAAACTCATTGTGAATCATGTAAAAAATCTAGTACCTTTACCCCAAGAAGTTGTCCTACCAGAGCTTTGATGAATGTTATTGAGTCAGAGCTACATGTTTTGTATGAATAGAAAGAGAAGGAGAAATTTTATAATTTAACTATGAATGAGCATAAAGCTTTGGAACGTTTACAAAATAATACAAAAATAGTGATTAAGCAAGCAGACAAGGGTGGCGCTATCATAATAATGAATAGGAGAGATTATGTGCACTATATGTATGATTTCTAAGCTAATATTAATATATTTAAGAAAATGAATGCCTTAGATATAAAGAAGCTTATTTCAAATTGGAACATGGTTATTTATGAGATGCAATTTAATAATCTTATAACAATAGATTTATTTAACTTTTTTAACGTGTTCTGTCCTATCATCCCTGCCCTTTATGGTCTACAAGTCTTACCCAAACCTCAATGAGACCAATTGTATTGGGTCGGGGTTGGACATCTGAACCTATATAATTTTATTTACAGATGTTATTAGGTAAATACTTATGCAAAGTACTTAGCTTATACAAAACACTGTTGATTCACTAGACAAGTTACATGAATGGTATAGTTCTAATAATGATACTGAGTTCATGTTTGTGACATTAGATATCTCTTTATTATTCACAGTTATCTCAAATGATTTTGGCCTAGATGCTATGTGTGATTTTGTATACAAATACTGCTTTACATGGGAGAGAAATAAATAATATCTGCCAATTATTAGAAATTGTTTTGACCAATAATGTGTTTATTTTTGAAATGAAAGACTTTCTCCAGATATCAGGAATAGCTATGTGGACAGCTGTAACTAACACTTATGTGAACATTGAATTAAATCAATGGGAGAATGAGTTTATTTTAAATGGAAATATGTTAAATGAGTCTGGGAAAGTATTTTTCTATAAACGATTCATAGATGATGTGTTCCTTGTTTGGAGAAGTTATGAGATAGAGCTGCTCCAGTTTGTAGAATATTTTAACAACACTACTTGTTTTTTTAAGATTCAAAGCTAATTGGCCAAAAAAGAGATTAACTTTCTTGATATAAAATTAATTAATAAATTGGATGTAATTAATACAAGCATTTATAGGAAGAATGTGCAAGCCAATCATTATAAACACTGAAGGAGTATGCAGGCCCCACATGTATTTAGAGGTATAGTTAAGGGACAACTTTTATGAGTGAGTTGATTAAATACCGATGAAAATAAATGTTTAGAACAAATGACTGAAACTATGCAAGATTTTAGAGAAAGCGGTTAAGATGATAAAAAACTGAATGATGCAATGGCTAGAGACGGTAATGGTAATAGACAGTATAATAGGAATAGGCAAGATGCATGCTACCTAAGATATGAAACTATCTATAACAGAAGACGGTGAGGTTAAGAAAATCATTACTAAAAAATAGAGTATTTTAGAAGCAATAACTGAAATGAAACATTTTCTAAGTGATAGACCAAAGTGCAAATTCAAGAAAGCTTACACAAAATGTTTTTCCGTGTGTGCATCACAAGGTAATGCGGACATATGCGTGAAAAAATTAGATTTAATAAACTGTGTAGTGATGAGCAATCACACACACATGCACAACTATGTCACCTTCATGCAATGCAAATTTTAATGTAAGTACCTGAATTGTATGCAAATTAACCAGGTGGAGTGATCCAACAACCTGTAATGCATCCATGTAGACTCAATGTCCATGTTAGATGTGTATGTGAAAATTTTCCATATACAGGAGTCTATATGGAAAGAAGGGGAAACAAAAGTCCTCAAATATGAACATAATTCCCCTGAAAAGGTTAGATCCCATACATAAATGTTTGATTCATACATTGTGAATGTTTGAAAACAGCAGGAATTATGTCAAAGTAATATTATTATTTTTTTTTATTTCTGCATGTTTGTGCTATGCATTGCATTACACAAACAAGTTTAACATAAAAATAATACAAAAATGTGTAAAGGAACAATATAATGTACTCTAGACAAAAGTACTGTAAGACCTTGCCTTAGGATTGCACAATCATGCGTCCGTACTGTTAACCAGTTTACACGGCTATGAATTGTGTAGTTTCTAGGCTGTCAGCATGAAAATTATGCAGATGAGGGGTAAATGCCATGGATGTGTTGAATCACTCAAGGAGACAATTGTGTACAGATATCCACTTCATGTAGGCTCCTACATAGTGTTTATATTCCCATTGGATGGGGATGACATTAGGGGTTGTGTCATGTCAGTTTTAAGAGTATATTTGTGGTCAGTAAGCATTTTGTGCAGTTCACTGCATGCACAAATGGTTTGGGTGTAGCTTAGTTTGTTGGCATGATCAGACCACCCATGTTCCAGTCATGAGTTAGACAGCTATAAATGGAAGCTTACATATTTAATTAATATACAGTTCTGCATAGCTATATTGTGTGATGTTGCTCACAGTGCAGCATTGCACACTAAAGTAGGGGCTTTAAATCATGTCAATTATATCCCAAGCAGGTGAACTGCATCATAATTAGCCAATCCCACATGGTGGACCTACTTCCGAACTATATAAACTATGCATAGACCCTCCATTCTGATTTTCCTTCAATAGTCTGAACCATTGGAGTAGAGACTTGGAAATTTTAACTGAGATAATGCTAGGGGCTGCTGCCACTATTCTACATCTGTATGTGCTAGATGCTGATGTCAGTGCTGCTGCTGCTGCTGTTGCTGCTGCTGCTGAAAACAGGCTTAGGTTGGGAAGGAGAAGAATGTTCAGGCCTAAGATAACCTTCCAGGAGCTACATGAGCTGGAGAAGGTAAAGAGCTATAGGGTGGACAAGGACATATTACAAGAACTCAGTGAGCTTTGCTGTCCTCAACTCAGAGCCAGAGCTAACAGAGGGGAGCTCATCCCAGTTGAAATTAAGGGTATGCGTAGCCCTTAGGACACTAACATGAGGTACTTTTCAAAGACCAACTGGGGACATGATGGGGGTGTCACAGGTATCAGCATCCAGGATACTCCACCAATTGTTGGATGATTTGTTCCCACATGCCAGTGAGCACATATCTTTTCCACTTTCTTGAGTAGAGGGTTAGCAATATGCAACAGTTTTATTGTGTAGCACACTACCATGAAGTACTGGGTGCCATAGATTGCACTCATGTACACATCAAGGCACCACGTGGTGAGCAATGGTTGAATCTACTTTAACCACAAGGGATAGGTTTACTATGGTAAGGTTGAAGTGGGTTCAGTCAAACCCACTTCAGTCGAAGTCTGGAGGTAACAATGTCGAACCCAACACTGTCGAAGTATGAATCTCACCCCATCTCGACCCATGTTAAAGCCCATTCTGAGGTTGAAGTCGAGTCATATTTTGACAATCTTGGGATTTGACATTGTTATTTTTGTGGACATGGGTCAATTATCCCATTATTTGATGGGGTCCGGTTCAACCTTACCATAGTAAACCAAGGGATATCACTCCATCAGCTGGCCAGGGGAGTATCATGAATGTGTGTGCTGGAAACCCTGGCAGTTATCATGACTCCCACATTTGACACACATCACAGCTGTACCAGATGTTTGTTAGGGGGGACTTTTCACAGGGCAATTTACTGGGGGATGCTGGCTATATCCTGGAACCATAGATGATGACACCCATCAGAAATGCACACACACACCCATGGAAGATTGCCATAATGAGGCACATGTACAAACTAGAAACATCACAGAGAATGTGTTTGGGATTCTGAAGTCACAGTTCTGGTACCTCAATATATCTGGAGGAGCCTTGCAGCATACGCCTTGCACATGTGCACAAATATTCACAGTATGGGCTATGCTACATAATCTGATCCTGCAGGAACAGCTGCAGCTGGATCAGCAAAGGGAAGGGATATGCAGCCCTTCACCAGTGCCTAGGTCACCGCAACCACAACCACAGGAGGACTCAGAGTAGGAACCCCCTGCTGGTGTCCCTTTAGGCAGATATAGGCATGCTCTTTACTCTCTGGCTTTGGCTAAGAGACAAGGCATAGTACATTCACTGACAACCTAGAGACCTACTCATATACATATATTAAAATTGATGCCAGGCAACACACACATCCTGTACCTATCCATGTATTGGCTGTGTACTGCTTGTACCAGATAGAGTAAGCCCTGAACTACAGTTGTGTCAACTGATGCATTTGCAAGGTAAGTCTGTAACCTATACAGTATTCTAGTGGATTGTTATGATATGTCTTTGTAGCTATGGACATGGTACATTATGCAGGTAACTATAGTGGGGTATGTGGACAGACATTCATTCCACATGGGACTACAGACACCTACTCCACCATCATGTCTCCATTTGTAATCAGTAGGCCTCATTCATGGAATATTCATGCAGTACTACTTCAAAAGATTACTGATACATCATTCAAGAGAGATGTTAGAAAGTGAGATTAAATGGTAGTCAGACTAGTGTGTATCCTGACATAAAATGTAGTTTGTCCCTCCCACCCGAAAAAACAATAGTGTCCCCTTGTAACTTCCATAACAGTAACTCATCTATACTATTTGAGCACTTGACACAGTTAGTATGCCACACAGTCTCAGGACAGTAATACAGAGTTTGATCTTACATTATATGTGTTAGGTAGCTGAGGAATGGCATTGTACATATTTATGCAGGTGATTTTGTGATGAATGATCCCCTTTCTGACAAACTGCTTCTGTGGCTCAAAGGACTAAGGCAGTCAGCTTGTGTGATGGTATTCAGGGTTGTAATCTGGAGATAAGCAAATATTTTGGATGTGAACTAGTAATACGTTGTGCTTTACAGTCTGTGCCTCTGTGTGTGCTATACTATTATTAACATTTTTATTATACTGATACCAAATTTGCACTCTGGACCACATGTCTACAACCTTTTTAATAAGTCTTAGCCAGTTTGCATGAAGTGCAGCAGAAGTCAGACTGAGAAACAAAAAACAATCTCAGCCTGGAGCACAGCTAGTAGTGGGCTGGAGTCTTAGGTTCTGCAATAGTAAGTCTCTGATGTAAGCAATGTGCCTCCCACTTGCGCACTACTTAACAAGGTGCAAAGAGGTCCAAAAACGGCAACACACATGTCCAAACACTTAGTAAGCATTGCAAAAATCCTTTGCTCCTCGTACAATTTCTTTATAAAATGTGTGTATAGATATATATATATATATATATATGTGTATATATATATATATACACACACACACACACACACACACACACACACACACACACACACACACACACACACACACACACACACAAATACATCTTTGTCTTTCTCTCTCTCTTTCTATATATATATATATATATATATATATATATATATATATATATATATATATATATGTATATATACAGATGCATCTAAACATGAAATACACACATTATATATATGTAATATATGGGTCTACCTGACATGGTCGACAGTTCATATGATCGACAGTTTATTTGGTCGACAGTTCATTTGATCGACACCCCCCCTAACTATATATATCAATTCCAGGGATGCACAACATTGGGGAAGGGGGCAAATCTGCTTGTCAACCAACTGAACTGTCGACCAAATGAGTGTCGATAATATGAACTGTCGACCATGTCAGGTAGACCGGTAATATATATATATATATATATATATATATATATATATATATATATATATGTGCATGTATGTCTGTAATGCTCTATATATCCAAATCATAGAGAAGACAGCTGCACTAAGCCCCAGATAATGTTGGACAAAGGACCAAAAGTTAGGGCTCTACTTTAAATAATGCACTTACAAAATGTAAAAGTGAATAGAATAATGTGTTACACTTGGAGGAATATTGTGAAGTCTGAAGTTCAGATTTCTGGAAACCTTCTCTCACTTCATGTCTAAATGATGCCACATTTGACAGCAAACCACAATTTAGTGTGAAAGTCACATAAATATGTCTCAAACCTGTGGACGTGCTGCAAACATCTGGACAGTGGAGTGATATAGTGCCCTACTATTCCAGACCACATGTCTCCCCAAGACAGCATGTGTAAACCTTGAAAGTATATGTCACAGTATAAGAAAGTGTACATATACCGTGAAGCCATATGTTTGTATCTGTGCCAGCAGCAACACCCACATTCACTACAGCCCCATGTGTCTGCTGGATTTCACCACACATGCATCAACAACTGAACACATTGTGTAATGTATAATGTTGTGTGCTCATTCATAGACAGGGTAAATTGATTGTGACCATAGGTTTGCAAATTCAGATGCAATCAGGCACAATCATGCTCAGTACAGGTACTGTTGTGAAATAGGCTACTAAACAGCTGTCTGACTGCTATGCTACTATCTGTAGATGGCAATAATAAGCAATGTGACTCTGCAGGCCTCCCAGGCTGTTCATCAAAGAACTTGGCTAGGTCCTCTAGGATCAGTTCACTTGCAGTCATTTGTAAAGCAGACTTGAGCCATGGCATGTGCATTAAGTACTGTGTTCTGTAGTCTGTAAACCTAGATAGATAGGAGGTCTAATCTCATGCCAGCCCACTTAGTGTGTACATGTATGTTTATCTCCCTAAAGAATAAGTGTGAATCCCATACTGACTTACAAACTGCCATGGGTCTGTACTGTTTTGTTTCTTGCAGTTGATGCAGACCTCCAAACTCTTGGCCTGCACAAGGCCTGCTGATGTCAACTACTATATGTTCAACTAAATTCATGTTAATATCAGACTTGAGCCATGGCACTTGTGTTAAGTGCTGTGTTCTGTAGTGTGTGTGTTTGTGTGTGTGTGTGTGTGTGTGTGTGTGTGTGTGTGTGTGTGTGTGTGTGTGTGTGTGTGTGTGTCATCTCCATAAAGAACAAGTCTGAATGCCATACTGATTTCCAAACTGGCATGAGTTTGTACTGCTTTGGGGCTTATGGTTGATGCAGTCCTTAAGACTCTTGTCTTGCAGAAGGACTGGTGATATAATCTACTATAAGATTACCTAAAGTCATGTTCATGTCAGACTTGAGCCATGGTGCATGAGTTACACACTGTGTTTTGTAGTCTCTATTGTAAGATTACCTAAAGTCATGTTAATGTTAGACTTGAGCCATGATACATGTATTAAATACTGAGTTCTGTAGTCAATAAACCTAGATAGGTATGAATTCTAATCTCAATCCAGCCATCTTGGTGTCTACATGTGTGTGTGTGTGTGTGTGTGTGTGTGTGTGTGTGTGTGTGTGTGTGTGTGTGTGTGTGTGTGTGTGTGTGTGTGTGTGTGTGCATTCCCCTAAGGAACATGTGTGAATCACACACTGACATCCAAACTGGCAGGGGTTTTGTACTGTTTTGGGCTTTGCAGTTGATGCATGCTTCCAAACATTTCTCCTGCATAAGGCCTGCTGATGTCATCTGCTATAAGATTACCTAAAGTCATGTCAATGTTAAACTTGAGCTGTGGTGTATGCATTAAGTACTGTGTTCTGTAGTCTGTAAACTTATTTAGGGTTTCTGTTGTCACTGCACCCAACTTTGTGTGTCTCTCCATAAAGAAGATTATATGTGTATATTCCAAAATGGCACTGTTTTGGGTCTTGCATTTGATGCAGGCCTCCAAACTCTTGTCATCCAGAAGGCCTTCTGATGTCATCTACTACAAGATTACATAAAGTCATGTTAATGTCAGACTTAAGCCGTGGCATATGCAATAAGTACTGTGTTATGTAGTCTGTAAATTTAGGCAGGGGTTCTATTCCCACGGCAGTCAATTTAGTGTGTGTGTGTGTGTGTGTGTGTGTGTGTGTGTGTGTGTGTGTGTGTGTGTGTGTGTGTGTGTGCACGCTTTTCAGTATTCTGTACAAGTAGATAGATAATGGTTCTATCATCACTGCAGCCAGCTAAGTGTGTGTGTGTGAATGTTAGCCAGAGGCTATGGGACACTGTCTACTTCTCTTCAGCAAGCACTGCTAATGTCATTAGCAATAGATTACTGTTTGTGTATACATCACAACAGGCCATGGTTATGCAGTGTCCTGACAAATGCATGCATGCAAGACTTTAAGTTTATGGTGTTATTCCAAGAAAAAAGAGTACCTGACAGTGTGGGATAACATGTTGGATTATGTATGCTGCTTTGCCTGGCATATACATAACATAACATAAAAACATGCTGGCTATGCCCTTGCAGCTCCCACTCTAATATCACCCACCCCATCCAGCCACTACCTTTCTTTCCACACCACTAACTACCTTGATTATAGCAAGCTCAGATGCTCATAGGCCTAGTACTTATACAGCAGGAACTTCTTATTTTAACATTTGTTAATGTCTGTTATGTACTTCACAGATAAAGATTCTAGTTGTCTACTGATGTACTATGTTCTTCATCTGTAAATATGTCGTAAGTAATTGCTATGTAAATTGTTAATCGCTATGTAATCCTATGTAACTACTGTCTGTTTATTTTAACTGTGGAGCTTTTCTCCCCGGGCCTCCGCTGAAAATGGACCTATGTCCAGTCGGACACTCCCGGTCAACAAATATAAATAAATAAATAAATATGGCACTTGTCTGAACCATAATCCCTTTATTAGGAATGGTTGCAAGAGCAGTCTTACAAATGAGACAATGTACAACTCCAGCAAAGTAAGGGTCATGCTGGTAAACCCTTGGAGTTCACAGTGTAAAACACACTCTCTGTAGCCACTTTTTGTAGTAAAGATGTGGATGCCTGTGCAATCGCAGAAAACTTGTTCAAGGTTGCCGTAAGTACTTTGGCCTTGCAAGGCTATAACACCTTTCAAACAATCAGGCAGCAAATGGAAGTCATGTGACCTAATGTGGGACTGCCGTTACATGTTCCAGGATCCTACATGTAAAATATGACATGCATAGGACATGCTGGAGGGACAGGAATATCTCTCAAAGTTTGAGACTGCTCTGCAGTAGGCCTCAAATCTATGTCAAGCAGAACACTTCCATTACTGTGTTGAAGGGCAGACTGCATGAATTGCTGTGAAAATGTATCTAACATGGATCACTGCTACTGAGGACCTTGCTAGACAACCCTTGGGCATCTATCTCATCTGGCATTGAACATTATATTGTGATGCAACAGCTATGCTCCTAATCACCATCAGGTCACTACCTTAGTTACATACTAAGAACATTGGAACCCAAGGCAAAATGCAAGCAAATCTGAACATTACACTGTGTTACCATTCTGATGACATTTGTTTTCTGTGTAGACATACAATAATGCATTCTGAAGTTGATAGGTTGATTGTAGATGTGTACCCATAGGTGTGTACTACACAATCCTGAAAGAGAAATGTATTCCATGACATACTTTTGATTGTGTGACTCCACAGCCCTTACAACATCCATTTTAATGCAGACAACTAATTATGCTATCCACAGTATATGTGCAGTGACTGAGACCTGGTTCAAGGCTCCAGAGAGCACCCCTGCACTACCAGGCTATAACTCATACCACACTTTTCGGCCATCTAACCTGGACCGAAACACCAAAGGTGGGGGTGTGTCCATATTCATTAAGGATATCCACACCTCCAGGCTAGTTGCTCAGCATAATGCATCCAAGGTTATCCAAGTGCAACTAACTCTTGGCAAAACTGCAATCCAAATTTTAGCTTGCTACAGATCCCCCACCATGCCCCAGGATTCCCACTCCTCTTTTCTTGATGCAGTGGAAAATATTAGGGTTCAACCAAATACCCTAATAATGGGCGAATTCAACTACCCCACCATTAACTGGGAAAACTACTTATGTACTAACTCCTTAGTGCAACGCTTTCTGGAATTCATAAACTCCAATGCCCTAGATCAACTTATCCACACCCCCACCAGGGGCAACAATATCCTAGAACTAGTCATTACCAACATGAGTGACCCGTGTTCCACACCTGAAGTCAACTCCTTGTTGGTCCGATCCAACCATAAGCTAATCACCCTCGATATCCACATCCCACCCGCACCCCCCATTAAGGAAACCACAGTAAGAAATTTCTCCAGAGCCAACTTCATGCTTCTTAAGACAGAAGTAGTGAACTTCATGACACCCATGCAGATGGACAATACAGTTACAACTGCTGAATCCTACACAAATGTGCTCTATAAGCATCTACATGAGTGCATGGATCGTGCTATCCCAAACAGAACCAAGACGCTATCCTCCAAAAAAAGGAAGCCAATCTAGTGGTTCCCTGCCATAAACAAACTGTACAACAGAAGGAAGAAACTGTTGCAAAAGAGAGTAAAATCCCATGAGTGGAGGAGCTCCCTGGTCAGCCTCAGTAAGAAGCTGAGATCCCTTATAAGATCCTCCAAAGCTAGCTACGAAAATACAATTGCCACTAATTCCAAGGGCAACCACAAAGCAGTCTATAGCTATGTCAAGAATTTCAATGGCAACACCCAGATCTGCACTGAGTTACAGCACAAAGGCATGAAAATTACAGAACCAACTGATATTGCCAACATCCTGGCAGTTAGGTTCAGTGCTAACTTTATCCCCCCTCCCCCTAAAGGGCCCATATCTATACAGGAAGAATGCAGAGTCCCTGCAATCACAACTACACAGGTGAAAGCTGCACTCTCTAAAGCCAAAAACACAGCATCCATGGGACAGGACAACATCCCAGGCTGCATTTTACACGAACTTCAGAATGTACTGGCTCCCCACTTAAGCACCATGTTTAATAATAGCCTCGCATCAAGCTTTGTGCCCACTGAATGGCACACAACAACAGTTATCCCACACCACAAAGGAGGAGCCACCACTGATCCTGGGAACTATAGACCTATTAGCCTGATGAGCCTGGTCTGCAAAGCCATGGCATGTATCATCATGAAACTCATAAACAAAGACATTGGTAACCTCCAAACTCTGGATCCCACCCAGTTCAGATTTGTGAAAGGCAGATCATGCCTTCTGAACCTGATCGACTTCTTTGAGGCAGTCACCAAAGCCGTAGATGAGGGTAAAGTGGTTCACACAGCCTATCTTGACCTCGCCAAGGCTTTCGACACCATCCTCCATTTTGGAATTATAGCTAAACTCAATAAACTAGGCATAAATCCCTACATCACAAGATGGGTTGCCAACTGGCTCACTGACAGAACCCACAATGTAAAAGTTGCAGACTCCAAATCTGACCTCAGACCAGTGACAAGTGGAGTACTACAGGGTTACGTCCTGGGACCGCTCCTGTTTGGTATCTACTTCTCTGAAGTACAGGCTAACACAGAAGGCCTCTGGCTAATGAAGTTCGCAGATGACTGCAAACTAGGAGCCATAGTCAAGTCCCCAAATGATGTGAACATCCTACAGAAGGGCCTCTCTGAGACAGATGCCTGGTGCCAGAGCCATGGCCTCAAGCTCAATGCCAAAAAGTGCAGTGTCATCCCCTTTGGTAAAAACTCTGTACCCATGAACTACCACATAGGCAGCAATCTACTTAACATCAAATGCATGATAAGAGACCTTGGGACCCAGGTGGACAGTAGTCTCTCCTTTGATAGTCACATTACCACAGTAGTCAGGAAGTCCTTCTATGTGCACACCTCATCATAAAAGGGTTCTCGTCCAGGAAAAAAGAGGTCATCGTTACCCTCTACTCATCACTCATTAGACCCATTATAGAGTACAACGCCCCTTTTGGAATGTACCTCACAAGACATCTGCAGCAGCTGGAAAGGCCACAGAAGTACCTCACAAAGAGGATTACTGGACTCAAACAAATGCCCTACACTGACCACCTCAAAAAACTCCAGCTTTACTCCATAGCATATCGCCTACTCAGAGGTGATCTCTGCCTAACATATAAAGCTATGTCAAACCCAGAGCTGTTGGACATGCTACACCTAAAGAAATCCCAATCCCTCCAAGCTACATGCTCTAGGGACCTAAACCTTGTCACCACAATAAACAGGACATGCTGGAAGGACAGATTCCTATCCGAGAGACTTCCCATACTGTGGAACAGACTACCCATCTATGTCAAGCAAAATTCTTCATTAGCACTCTTCAAGAAAAATCTTGATGAGTGGATGGGAAATAGGAAATACACCCCGGGGATCACTTCTGTGTCTCTGCTCATCAGTGGCACAGGAAAATAACTTTCTTGGGTGGCATAAGCCAGGGAACCTTGTTGGCTAGGCTTGCATAGGCCCTTGGGCCGATAGCCTAGTACCTATGAACCTATGAACCTAAATGGCAAAGTACAATATCTGTAAATGATCAGTGCAAGTAGCATGTCAACATCAACAATGGATGAAAGGAATTCATACTAATGTAGATAGTCACCCTCTGCATCATACACATAGTTTTATTTCCCTGCATCCATGAGAAAGATGATAGGGATGTGGGACAGTTATCATCACTTGCACAGGGTGTTGTGTGGGGGTGCAGGAAGCCTAGGCTAATACAATAGGTCGGCAAATATGTAGGTGAATAATCAAGGGAATCAGGCGAGAAGAACCATTGAAATGTGTGTTTCTGTAGATGCCCTCAATGTGACATTGGTGTGTGACTGTCTGCATGAACACAGCCAAGCTTAGTGCTAGCCCTGCATGTCTGTATGCTGGACAGCTATGAGCCATGTGTGGTAGAGCTGACAGTTCATCATCTTTGCCCACGAAAATGAGAACTGGTTCTTCCAGGAGTTGCATGGGCATCTCCATGCTCAGCTTTAGATGCTGTGCTACTATCTGAAGGTGACTGATGTCTACTGGGCATGTGTCCTTCACAGGAACACCTAGGATCAAGACACCATGGCCAGCTATGTCTTGGTGCAGACAGCACATTCCCCTCTGGAGCACTGGATGTACTGCCATTACTGGAGCGTGACTGGGCATGGCCACATTGACTCTCAGCAGATGTAGTTGCTGACCTATGCTCACAAGGCCGATGCACAAATCCAATCAGACATTCCATCACACACAATGTGAGTTCCATGACAGATAGTCTGTGATTTGTTTCAGACTTATCTCTTTCCACTATGCCAGTCAACTGATCCAGGGTATCAGCAACACAGTGGAGGCAGTCACAGATGTCAAACTGTGCTCAACCATAACCCTGAGCATTCATTGTGAGTTCCTTTCTGAGCATGCCTGTGCCTCCATGATGGACCTAAACATATGCCGAGTGACATATGATGAGACACCTGCAACAAGCGGTAGAGGGAGAGTAGGCCTCCTACGAGTACCCATATCAATCTGCCTGTATGGAACCTTACCAACTGTTTGGCTATGGCCAGTGTTAACAGTCACTGAAGCCAAAGTAGCCACACTTCCCTCTTCAAAGTCCCCACCCTCCAACTGTCCAATATCTGTGGCCTCAGGGGATTGGGTATACATAGGCATACTTGCTGGTTATGGTGATAATGAGGGTAGCTGAGGGATGTAAATCTCTGTGTTTGATTCAGCCTCTGCAATCTGCAGCTGTGCCTCAGTTTCTCCACCATCATCATCAGAATCTAAAGAGACACTGCATGTGGTGTATATGATAAAGACCAACATCACTGGTCACCTGTGATAAAAAAAGCAAGACATTAATACCTGTACTATTACTCTCTGCACTACTATGGTGCGATATATGTTAAGCTGTATACAGTGTCGTCACTATTGTAGACTTTTGTGCATCCCGACCTCAGAGAGTAGGACATGCGGACATTATTTTCCAACCCAATCTGTAAAGATTTGGAAATAATTAGTCTGTAAACAATAATCTTATAAAAAAAAATTAAATGATATACACTGTGGACATTCAGAAAATATCTGTACATTTGACAATTATATAGTACATCAATCCCGCCAGCAAGCCTTGGATGACACCTTAGCTAATACACTGAAGTATATCGACATTTCTGACATAACAGTTTTCTGCTTACCAGCAGCAGCAGCAGGAGCATGGCCTCTTCCAATTCCTGATGGTTCTTAAAAAGTTGAGGGAGAAGTAATAGCAACAGCACCACATGTTACAGTATAACAGGAGATAATATATCCAATAATCTCATATCTACAGTAACTGCAATGTTAAAAGGTATGTGGGTGACAATCGCGGGTCTATATTAGAACACCGAAGTTTTACAACATTGAATGTTCTAATATCGACCCTAAAACAGTGAACGCTGAAAATAGCGAAGCTGCAGAACACCAAATTTTTTCCTAGGGAAAGAATTTGGTTGGCCGTTTCTGTGGCTTCGCTATTTTCAGCACTGCGATAGAAAGTTATGGGTCAGGTCCAGGTAAGTGGGCGGTTGTGTGGATGTTAGGGTTAGGACATGGGCTAGCTGATTTAGGGTTAGGGCACAGGTGAGGTGAGTGTGTGATAGTGACAGACTTTAGGGTTAGGGCGGGCTAGGTGAGTTAGGGGTAGGGCGCGGGTGAGGTGAGTGTGCGATAGTGACAGACTTTAGGGTTAGGATTTGGGTTAAGGTAAGTGGATAGATAGTGTATGTACAGTTTAATGTAGGGCTAAAGGTAGGATTTTAAATGTATGTGTGTGTGGATTGCTATTTTTTGGTATGCTTGTGTTGTGTGTGTGTATTTCTTGGAACAGCAAATTTTTTCCCAGGGAAAAAATTCGCTGTTCCAGGTGTTCGAGATTTTAAGCTTTCGTTTAAAAAAGGTTGATGAATTAGCATTCACTTTTGTAAGCTTTCACTAATTCAATATAGACACGACATTCTCTACATAAGCTTAAAACCGCAGCTAACTTACTTACCCCCCAAAAACAACGGACACCCATGTAAAACTATATACACCTTGACAAGATGAATGCTGATCTAATTAGACATACCTGGAACCTCCTCTTGAGAGGAATGGGTGGCACCCATGTCCACAACACATCGGCTGATGAATGTCTGAGAACTGTTCTGTGTAGCAAGGTTTGCCAGGAATTCCTCAGTGGCTGTGAGAGGAGGTCCTACTGCTGGCCCACCACTAGTGAGCTGATGATTACTAGCCATGTCAACTGCTCACCTACTTGCTGCATCAATTATATCTGTGGCATGATGCTGCACCTGCTCGTAGCTATGATTTTGATGACCATGGCATTAATGTTGTGTACCAGTTCATCCTGCAGGATGCATGTTCTGACCTATTTTCCCTCCCTCAGGACAGCATGAGTTGACAATTTTGTCACAATGCCTCAATGATGAGTAATTTTCTGCCTCCAAAAATGGTGGCCTGTGATGTGCATCCAAAATGTGTACTGAAATACAAAAAAATGAGAACACATATAAAAATCACATACATACAAGTAAACTATATAGAGATAAAGCAATAAAGGAAGGCTCTCAGTATTCAGCACTTGATTACACATCTTATATTCAACAGTGGACCAAAAATAAAAATATGTGGATGCAACTAGGATAGTATCAATAGTGACATATTTTTGTTTGCACCATGACAGATACTCACGTATGCTGGCATACCCAACAGAGCAGTCGATTGTAGTGTGGCCCATAGCAGGAAATATCCTCGCAAAAAATAAAAATAAACAATAGTGCCAACAAAACAGCAGTGCACTATTACAACTGCTGGCAAAGGAAGTACCCAGGAGACCTGTGTACCTAGTTATCACACAGCATTATACCCTTGGTGTACTCTACATCCTCTGTACATCTAAAGGCCTGGAGATCAATGCCATGTCATGAGAACAGTTCTAACAAAGGTTTACTGATGTAATCCACATTCTTCCTATGTATATTAAAACATATGCTTCATGTAGGAAACAAAATGGATATATACATGATTGAGTACAATACTTCTTTGTGGAAAGATACTGCTCTACAAGAAATGTGTCAATGAGTTAGACATAAGAAGTAACTCTCATCCACACTGGTTTGCCAAGCTACAAATTTGCCTTTTTATGATGGTTCTCATTAGTGGTTGATTGCATCTGAACTGATCTGTGCTTCAGAAATGCTAAATGCAGCCTACACTACTGATTTGCAGTAGAATTAGCCAATCCCATGCAACTACTCAACAAGATATAAGGCATCAATGTAGTTTCCATCCCCTTTCTTATATGTTGAGGTGAAAATTAGTGGAGTAAAGATACAGCATCAGCCCAGAAAGAATGTTTGTAGCAACTACTTTTTACATACAGATGTGTGTGATACAGGCTGAAGCTGCTGCTGGTGCTTCTGCAGGCAATAGGCGTAGGCAGAGAGGATGAAGACTTTGCAGGACAACAACACAGAAGAGTAACTGTTGGACCTGTGACAGGCTTGATGAACAGCCAGAGACAGATTGAAGAAACTCTTCCCACTGGAAATTAAGATACGTATGTGTTTAAGGTAAGTATGTTAGCCACAAGTATCATTAACAGAGTAAAATGCAATATGCTTGGTGTGTCCTAGAACAAGGTAGGGGGTACATTACCCATAATGTCAACCACTCAAATAACTGCCAAGTCATATGTTATGTCACGGTAGTCATCTGGAATGTTTGTGATGGCAATCCTTGATTCTAGCATAACATCCCTATATGTCTGTTATGTTGACACCTATGGTTGTCTGGAATATCACTGGCAAATCATTGAGGAGTGTGGTCTGGCATTATTGGGCCACATTTGAATTAGATACTTCAAATTCTTTTGGGAATTCATGTTAATGTAGAACCTGACATTCTAGGCACTTTTTAGGGTTATAATAGCAATATTTAAAATGTGTCCCTATCTATAGGCCTTTGCAGACATTCCATCTCTACTGCATTGGGTGGATAAATAGGTGATGACACAGTCATACATATTACAATTTGTAATGCTGATGTAAATATTCTTGTATTTTAAATGCTAGACACAGCTGTATTTGAACCCAAGACCATGTGCACCAAAATAGAAATGTGTTCAAAGCATTTCACATATTGAACTACAGAGTCAGTGATATAGCAGATGCATTTTTACATGTTATACAGATAACTGCACACCGAACAGCAGTTACATACCTCACATTTTTATTATGTGTATGGCTTTATAGTGATATATTTCTCTACCAGATCCCATTTTAATTCCTATTTTTCCATTAATCTTTTAGCAGATTTGCTGGTCAGTGTGGCATGCTTAATGATGCTAAAATGACAATTACTATGTTTTACTTACAACTCATGTGCTAATTAACTGGTTCTGTGGCTTGGTGGGTTAATGCACTATTGTTCAAGTCAGCTGGTACTGTGTTTGAAATAGGGTGTAGGTGAACTTTTTGAACATGGTTATTACACTTTCACATACATGTAATAATACACCACCATTTAGCTTATCTTAGACAAGCTGTGCATAATACAGCATTGTGCATATTTTCTTTAAAGAAAAGAAAATTAGGGAGATTGGAAAGTGCTGAAATGGGGTGCAAGCAGGGGGGGAAACATAGTGAAAGGTGGGTAGGAATGTGCAGGAAGGGTGTAGGAAAGAACCATAGCTATCAATTTCTTTAACAGCAACAACTGTGCACTTACAAAAATTTTTAGCTGAATTTGGACTGTCATCTCCAGGGAGAGGGATAATGACAACATAAGTGCATTATCAAGCCAATTATACCAAATTAAGTGTGCCCAGTGGACACACATGCAAAATGGAGAGCTATGTATTGGACGATATATTTATTTTCGGGACATGTGCCCTTTTTTAAGTAGGGAGTGGAATGTTGGGGAAAGGACATAAATATGTGTGGGCAAGGTAAGTTAGGAAGGTGAGGAAGCATTTGCAGACAGATAAGACATACAAGACTGCACACAGGGCTGGTAAGGGAACAAGAGCGGGGTGAACACATTGGTTGGGGAGGGGCTGGGATGATCCAGAACCCATGGTCATCAGATACAGTATCAGTGTGACTCAAGTCCTCACCCATGGTACTGTCAGCACAGTACTTTCACTGCTACTGTGGAGGCAGTGGCTGATGCCAGCACCTGCAGCCAGCCTGCTGCACCAGTATGGACAGCATGGTCTCCATCCAGTGTAGGAGTGTGCCCACAGTCTGCTGCACAAGTCTACTCATCATGCTTGGCAGTTGTACACAGGTGACATAGGCATCCCCTGGGGGATACACTCCAGGTCTGTGGGGCAGAATGACCTGAAGGTGCAGGCAGTACAGAAGCAATGGGGGGGTGACCAGGTGCTCCCCAGAACAGGAACCAGCCTACCTTGTTGGACTGTGGGAAATAACATAGAAACATAAAGGAAATAAAACAGTAACCCAATCAAATGTAATGAATAAGATGAAAGCAAACAATAATAAATAATGGAAAAAAATGAAGAATAATATAATGAGGAGCACAATAGATAATGTAAATGAAAATGTATTTAACAACAAAGCAATATTAGTCAGCACAAAACAAGACTAGCATACTCTGAAAAGTCCAACAAGGTTTATTAGCTGAGTAAAACAAGCTTGCAGCAAACAATGATCCGGTACACACTCCGGTAACTGCCAAGCAATAAAAAGTTAAAAACAATCTGGCTTTAAAAATCTGAGTGACAAAGTAAAGCGCTTTTCATTAGGAAACGCTTCTCCCAACTTCATCAGACAATGGTGCTCGGGAAGAAAAAGCAAGTTTAAGTACTATCCTAGTGACTCATACTTGTTAATACAATTAAACCAATTAAGCACAGTCACAGAATTAAAGGTATAATCCTAAAATACTGAAGTCAAAAGGTTTGTTGTTGTTAAATAACAAGATAAAATAGATGTCTTAATTTTATAAGAAAAAAAGTTTTGTTTTCTTGTAATGGAACATGTAGTAAGTTAAATACTAATAGTTAAAATAATAGTTAGCAATGTGTTTGGATAACAGATTTGCCATCAAATGCATTTTCAGAGATGTCTAATATCTGCAATTCAGAGTTCTGACATTTTTTTATGACACTGATACTCAGCAATTTGCCAGAGAATGGCCAGTAAAACAAGATTATAGGAGAAAACAGACCACACAGATTCAGCAATATTCAGTACATTCTGCAGAAATCGTGACAGTTGGGAGGTATGTCCATGTACACTGATTACACTTGACAGCTGGACATTCAAGGTATGGGTCTATGTGTGTTCACTTCACATGCAAGCATGGTCATGTTTTATTGATGAAATGCTAAAACAGTATTGAAAACAGCACAATTTATCAGTTGGCTGTTGTGGGATTAGAATCCACAAGCAGCGACTGCAGTATTACTGAACATTTTATTTGAAATATGACATTATCACAGCACTGCCTTGTTTTACACTTTATTGATTCATGTTGTTTCATATCTTGCATTTACACACATGGATAGCTGACTAGGACTTCTGTTAATATACATGTTTACTCTACTCAGTTATTGACTGCAATCTACAGCATATTTCTGACAATGAGCAGACCACAACATTGACTCTTAATCTGAGTATTCACCAACAATAAGTAATGGTTGAAAGCTATGCTGCACAGTACTGCATGTTTACTTGCTTTTACTTGATTTTACAGCTCAGATATACACTGCCACATTAATGAAAGTCCATGATGTCCCAGGTATTTCATACATGACTGTTAAGACTTCAATATCTGTACATTTTTTTTATTTTATTATTAATTTATGTATTCATTAATACTTTATTGATTTTCTTACATACCATGCACTTGTGTCATCTTGGCCAAATGCCTTGCATGGGGCAACACATTGCAAGCCCTCATTTTTGCAGCTGCAGTAAGAGATTATGCATACCACTTTTACACAGATTCAGCTTGTATATTTATAAATTATTCAAAAGCATGCTTACATATCTGTGGGGTGTTCCCTGCCTGTGCCTCTTGGATCCACTTAACTAAAGTATCTCTCTTCCTTTGTTGGACATCATCAAAATGGTGATGACACTGCTCCCGGTGTGGGGGATACCAGTTGTACTGGACAGGTCCCTGTCCAAATTATCCCAGGCTTCAGATATGCATTCTGAGACAACTTAGTTCTCCTGCATCTGCTGGGGTCCATGGTGCTGTAGCAGTAGCAGGAGTCCAATAAAACTTCTAAACTTCTGAACACCCCCAACACTGTGCCCAAAGTGCACTCCTTCCTCCATGACAGCAATACCCACACACAAGATTAGGTGTCTGGAATAGTGAGCAATTCCTGCAAACTGCCCTTTAAATAGGATGTGTTCCTCCCAATGTGCATCATACTGAAACTTTCAAGATGCACTACATCACTTAGCATTGTGTAGACATGGAAAATCCATGTTTAAGCAATGCTTAGCATCACACAGCTTTTCTAAATATGGCAATAATTAAATTTAAAGTGAACAGGTATTTCAGTGACCTAACACAGTTTCCCAGCAGTATATATGAAAAGTATCACTGCCCAGGACTTGAACCCAGCACCTACTGTACTATAGGTTATTATTCAACCTATCTCACCACATGAGAAGTAAAGGGAACTTGTGTATATTCACATATAATGCAAAGGTGCTACAGTAAGCATAGCACAGCTTTGCTGCATGTGTTAGCACAGTCCCATGCATTGTGCAGCTAAAACAATCAAAAGCATCCAATTTCTATTTTTAGATGGCTGGTGCATGTCAACTTTCAAAAAAGCTCCACATCGCTTAGCATCACACAAACAAGGAAAATCCATCTTTAAGTGATGCTTAGTAATGCACAGCTTTTCTAAATATAGCAATAATTGAATTTAAAGTGAACAGATGTTTCAGTGACCTAAAGGAGTTTCACAGCAGTATATATAAAAGGTATCACTACAAGGACCTACTAGACTATAGGTCATTATTTAGCCTATTTCACCATCAGAGGAGTGAAGGGAACTCCTGTATTTTCACATATAATGTGAAGGTGCTACGGTAAGTGTAGCACACCTTCACTTCATGGATTTGAGCTGTGCCCAGCATTGCACAGCTGCAACATACAACTGAAAGCAACTGCCTTCTATTTTTGGATGTCTGGCACATGTCTGATGTATGGATATGCAGACCTAAGCATATGTAGATAATGTGGCGCATCAGGCAGACATGCACATAAAAAAGAAAAAATATATATAAGAAATCCAAACTAATGAAATAATTGCATACACAGCTCTGGCAATATTTCTTATACTCCTTTCTATTAGTTACCAGGTGGACAGGCATGTGCGTGAGCCATCAGTATTACACAGATTTATTATTCATATTGTTCTGTGAGGTTTCATGCGGCAAAACCTCACTTAGGTGCACCACACCATTAATATGCATGGCAAGCTGCAGAGAGAAGATCATGGCCTTGTACACTGATACATTCTATGAAGGCTCTACAGACAGTCTACACAGACTTTAATGAATCTTGACACAAGTTTTTCCTATAGAAATTGTCAGAGTTTAAAGAACAGGCTTTGCTATAAATACCTGAGTATGAATGCACCTGGGAGAAAGGCACCTACCCTTGTTACACCTGTGTGTGTTGTAAATATATTTGTAGTGACAATATATTTAAACATCCAAGAACAAAAAAATAATTTTTATTTAACTGTTCAGCCACTTGCAATACTAGAAGTATAGTATATCTATCCACCTGTGAGAAATGCTCAGCATTTTATGTGGGTAAATGTAGCCAGAAACGGAAAGATCATATTACAGAACATCTCTCTGACATACATAGAAATATTCCTACTAATGCTTTAGCAAGGCATACTGCGGAGCATAATACATATCACATTTTTAAGTTCAGGGTAATAGAAGTTGTCCATAGAAGAAGTGATTTAAATAATACTTTAGATATTAGAGAATATAATTGGATATATGCCTACAAACGTTTTACCTGGTATCAACACATCAGTTAGCATTAAATCTATTTTAGTTAGAAAACAGATTCAATATAGATGAGCTTTTATCTCTTTCAGATAAGGAATACATGTAATATGAATTTATTGATACTATATAATTTTAAACTGTATATGCCTTTAAGAGTTTTGGGAAGTTTCCTTAATTGTTTAATTGTATCTGAATTTGGATTGTGGGCTGTGTCACATATTTTAAGTTTAAATTGTTAATTAATTGTTTGAGTTTGTTCACTTTTTGAATATGCATGGAAGGAGGGTCTTAACCTGAAAGCTTTGTATTTTAATAAAACTGACATTTTCAAAGTCAGAGTTTTTTATTGTTTTATTTTATGTTGGTTATGTCCCCTGCGGACTGAGTATGTGTTATTTTGTGTTAACTCAGAGCATTTTGGGGTATTACTTCTGAAGTTCTGACATAGTTGAAGAAGGCTTTATGTTTATCCTTGGCTTGGGTAGCAATTCTTAATTCTCTCAAGCTTTAGGATGATTTGATTTTGTTTTAAGTTCTTTCTTGGTCTTTTTTCAGTTCTTCTATACCTAATGGAGTGTTAAATTTCATTTTCTGGTGAGGAGTTTCTTCCTTTTTCTCTATAGTTTGTTAATAGTGGGATTTCACTAAATGGCTACGTTCTTAAATGTGGAATGCAAGGACAGACACCTCAGTACAAGCTTGGAGATGTGACTAGAACTTATTCATTAATAAAGAAATATATTCCTTCTAACTGTTAAAATTTAAACACTCTCCTCACCCTGAGGATACCATATCACAGGTCTACATTAGAACACCGAACTTTCAAAATTTCGAGTGTTCTAATATCGACCCATTTTCAGCGAATGCTGAAAATATCGAAGAAACAGAAAAACAATTTTTTTCCTAGGGAAAGAATTTGGTTGTCCATTTCTGTTGTTTTGGTATTTTCAGCGCAGTGGTGGAAAATTATGGGTCGGGTTCAGGTAAGTATGCGATTGTGTGGACGTGAGGGTTAGAGCAGGTTAGGTGAGTTAGGGTTAGGGCGCTGGTCAGGTAAGTGTGCGATTGTGTGGATGTGAGGGTTAGGACGAGGTAGGTGTGTTAGTGTTAGGGCGTGGGTGAGGTGACTGTGCAATAGTGATGGACCTTAGTGTTAGGGTTTGGGTTAAGGTAAGTGGATAGTTAGTGGTGTATGTATAGTTTAGTGTAGGGTTAGGGATGTGGTGTGCTTGTGTTGTGTGTGTGTTTTTCAGAAAAAGGTATTTGTTTTGTTGATTGTGGGGATTGTGGTTTGTCGGGCATGTGAAGTTTCATGCTAAGAGTTTAGGTGTATGTGTGTGGATTGCTGTTTGTTCGGTGTTCTTGTGTTGTGTGTATGTGTTTTGGAACAGCAAATTTTTTCCCTAAGAAAAAATTCGCTGTTCTGTATGTTCGATGTTTTAAATTTTAAATTAATAGGGTTCAATATTACAACACTCAAAATTTTGAAAGTTTGGTGTTCTAATATAGACCCCACATCTCAAGTGGTATCCTCAGGGTGAGGAGGGTGTTTAAATTTTAACAGTTAGAAGGAATATATTTCTTCTGAAGCAGTGTCTGAAAATGCAGTGGTTATGAGGTAACTTAAATCTTCTCTTAAGACAAGTGTTATTGCATGGTGGTCAGATTGACATGTGGCTTGGTAGCTTTAGGTGCTGTAAATGGGGGTCTAAGTTGATGAGAACCAGGGCCAATATTTTTGAGCCTCTTGTAGGAGGTTGGGCTAACTGGTCTAAAGAGTTGGCATTATTGATGTCTTGGAATCTTTGTGCCCACTTATTTGTGACAGTTTAGGTTCCCCAAGTAAAGGATGGGTAGTTGAATTCACCCAAGAGTATTTTGTTGGACTCTTTATTGAGGGATTTAAGTTTAAAATATTAGCAGGGGATGTGGATTGATGGATCATGTGATGTTTTAAACTATTTAAACATATATGCCATTATGGTTTACTGGTGCTGAGGTACTCTTAACAGAAGACAAAAGTGCTTTACCTGTTAAATATTTTCCAGTTTTCACTATGTCGAGTTGTATGATTCTCTGGTTTGATAGTTGACAGTAGTCTTTTAACCACACTAGATCTACTACATTTTGGTTTTGTATTATACCAAAGATATTGAAGCCCCTAGCTGGATAGATAACTCTTTGTAAAATATAGCATTTCTAATGTCAAAGAAGCATTGGGCATGTCAGCCAATGGCAGCTTAGGGATTTGGAATTCTAGGAGTTCAAATGTGATGTCCTGAGGAATGTGTTGTGAGATGATAATATCCTTGTCAAATACTTACAGTCCCCCCACAGTTCTCACTAGGTCTGAAGACGTAACAGGTACTATATCCAGGAGAAGAGGGAGTAGTTTAATTACTCTGAAGCCTTGTCTCTGTCTCTCTAACTACACACATACACACACACACACACACACACACACACACACACACACACACACACACACACACACACACACACACACACATGCAGATATATATATATATATATATATATATATATATATATATATATATATATAGGTCTACATGAAAATACAGACATGCCAAAACACCAACGACGAGAACACCGAGACCGGAAGATTGACAACTGAGATGACGGCAGTTTAAAAGCCTGAAGCTGAGAACACCGACATGTTAAGGTAAGTGTGCGATAGTAACAAACTTTAGGGTTAGGGGCAGGTTAAGTGAGTTAGGGTTAGGGTGCGGGTTAGGTGAGTGTGCGATAGTGATGGACCTTAGGGTTAAGGTTTGGGTTAAGGTTAGTGCATAGATAGTTGTGTATGTAAGGTTTAGTGTAGGTTTGTAAGGGATTTGGTGTGCTTGTGTTGTGTGTGTATTTTTCAGAAAAGGTATTTGTTTTGTTTTGTTGATTGTGGGGATTGTGGTTTGTCGGGCATGTGAAGTTTCATGCTTTTAAACTGTCGGTCATCTCAGTTGTCGATCTTCCGGTCTCAGTGTTCTTGTCCTCAGTGTTTTGGCATGTCGGTGTTTTGAAGTAGACCCATATATATATAGTAGGAGGAGAGAATCATTTTCAGACACTATTTTCTTACAACTCCTGTCAAATAATAGAGAAACATTTATGTTTTTCAAATTTAATTTAGTTGGATAAAATGTCCAGCAGATGGACTGTACCTAAAAAAGCATTATGGAAGCAGCAAATGTTTTATCCAGAATGTAAAAGCTTTAGAGAGGTGCAGACCATCTCTTGCAAATCAGAAAAGCTTGCAGCCATCTCATCCCAATCTGATGCATGCAGAATCCCTATAGAATTATACTAGCTATGCAGCCAATTATTAAAGCCATTTATTTTGGATTTGAATGCCTTAATTCTGGGTGATGGCAAAATGCAATTCAGGAGGTTTAAGGTTTTAGTGAAGACTCTGTCTGTAGTCCAGTTGTGTCATTATCCATCTACTTTTGTTAGTTTCTTTCTGCTCCATTTAAAAAATATATAACTATTTTGTATCAAGCTCAGTCATTTGAGTACAGTGCTTGAAATATATTGAATGTGCCTCACCTCCTGATTTTGAGGTTGCAGACAGTTTCTAGGCTTCTAGGCAGATCCATTCAGGGATGGTAATCTTTCATTCAAAAAAAAAAAAAAAGATATACCTTACAATAACTGATGCCAAAAGTCACAGTAGTGTGTTTTTTTTTACATTAACAGTCAGATGATGACGTTACAGCAGAATAGAAATCCTACATATGTAGTTTTGAAGTCATTCTATTAACAAAGATCTTTGGTATATTTTACAGGATGGTTACTGTACAAAACTCT
Source organism: Protopterus annectens (assembly GCF_019279795.1). NCBI lineage: Eukaryota > Metazoa > Chordata > Ceratodontiformes > Protopteridae > Protopterus > Protopterus annectens. Next base: position 558,730,729 of record NC_056744.1, on the reverse strand, counting down.
GGAATTCCCAACTTGAAATTATTTATGAACTCTGAATGGGGGAGCCCTCTAATTTGAAACCATGCTGGTCTACTAACAAACATTACATCAAATGGCAGTAGATCAGAAAAAAAAATACAGGAACAACTTTTGATGAACGTCAGAGTTAAGCTATTCTACAGTGGGGCAAGACACTCTGCACCTTCCATGAGTAGGGGTAGCCTCATACCCCTTGAAGTTATACATACCTACTCCACCTGCACATAACAGTGAAGAGAAGAGTGAACGCCATTACACACTGGGGGCTGTTTCACAGATAGCCCCTCAATCTACTGCAGTCAGTATAATGGTTGCCATTAGACTGACATGCTCTCGCTAATTTATCCTTGCTGTTTTCTTTAAATTATACTGAGTGGAGTGTAAATGACCTAGAGTTATAACATTTGAAATTCTACATTAAAGTAATCAAGAAAAAAAAACAAAATGATATCATCTATGTTCCCTAAATTGCTTAATTTTACGATTTTTGATTTATGTAAATGCAGGTTGTTTTACTAAGCCTTTGGATATGTGATATAATAGGCTATAAGGCAAGATTCAGATTACCATGGCACTGCAGTATTCAGTTCAGAATATAAGCTGACCATGAAACACATTGCCATAGAATAAAACAATGTATATGTAATGCATGGGATTGCCCAATCTTCTAACACGTGGAAATAATTAAAGTTGACAACATAATATCTCAAAATAAGTTTATTAAAATGTTGTATACTTGGTCATTGAACACTGCAAAAACAGGTCTGAAAAAATCTAAACATAATAACAAGCCAGCATGGGTAAAGATCATAAACTTTTTTGTTTACATGCAACAATATTACATAACAAACATAGGGATTTCAAAAGAAGAAGGGTTGGGAGTTGGTACAATGGTTATGTTCTTAGTCACTTATTAACAGGCCACAGTCTTACTTTTCAAAGGGAAACCGGCTAGCCATAAAATAGAATATGAGGGGATCTAGCCTAGTACTTAACCAAGAAACTAGTAGTAATATAGTTTATACAACAAACTTTATTTTTGTGTTCTGTAGATCCTGTTACACCCATGAAATTAATTAGTTAAGTAAACAGAAAGTACCAGAGACTAACTCTTCTGCAAACATTAAAAATGTTATTCCTTTCCAATAAAAAAAGCCATTACCATGTTTCAACAAACTGTTGTAAATATATTTTATAAGATTTTTGACTGATGGTTATTTCTTATATTCTGCTTCATTCATTTTTGGAAAGGGTAATTTCAATAATAGTCATTACAAAAGTAGCAGCCTTTTGCTTAACTATACAAACACATTTTAATTGGAATATTTTAATAAAGAAAATAAGGTAGGGTGGAAAGAAAGGAAGGGGAAGGATAACCAGTCAAGCCTGTATGTTATGACAGACTAGAATATAAAACCATTATAAAATGTTATGAGCATGCACTTTAATATAACTTTGAAGAATACTAACATTTGTCTAAAATCTGACCTTTGATACGCAGTACAATTTCTGCAATAAGAGACGTATAACTGTGTATCTGGCAGATTGTGCAGTGGACTAAAGTTCACAGCAGTTAATGAGCTCCTTTCTTCCTTTGTTGTATAATTCTAAGCAAGTCACTTAACCATACAGTGATCTTGGTCTGCCCCTGAAATGGGACAATTCATCATGTGGGCTTACCCAGTCAATAATTAAGTAAAAAAGAATCCTTTACTGGATACCTGAAGTTGTTCCTTTAACATTAGGAGCAGTTTGAATCTATTCTAGGAAAGTAAGTGAAATTGAACATTAAGGTGTTCAGAATCTTGCACAATCTGTAGACATGTACTTATGCCTAATATAAAATAGTAATGTCCTGTAAATATATGTTATATAACATTGATATCCACTCACCAAATCAGTAATATATGGGAACTCTGTTTCCTAGTAATGCATTTTTTGTTAGTGTAGATAAATCCACAGTAAAGAAAACTGGTGTGAACTAACACAGGGAACAAGAGATGCATTAAATTAAATTAAATGAATCATTTGGTTAATCTTAGCTCCGTGGTATGGAGTGATGGAGTGCTGACCATTACTCAGATGATCACATGCAGTTAGTTGTTTGAGTACTGCAGAATCCAGGCAGAGAGGAGTATGGCTATGAAGTTTGTGTTGGCTCCCCCTTTTTAGGGAGGGCTAGAGCAAGGTGCATGCCATGGCTGAACAACTAGTAAATACTAGGGTCACATGGATGTGATGTCTGCAAGGGAAGCCAAGGTTTTGGGATGATTAGCATGAAAAGGCAGGGACTACATTGTGACGGCATTACTTGCCTTCCCCTTTGATGCTATTGCAAGAGCAGTATATATAAATGTGAGTAGAGAATTAAAAAAAAAAACATCATGGGTGACTACATGATGACCTCATGATCACCTACATTTTTCTTCTGGGAAGGAATAGGCTAGAAACAGATTGTACACAGGAAGAATGAATGGGCTGCATAAGTTGATGGCTGTCAGCTCTGGATAACTAAAACATTAAATAGTAATTCAGTTATTTGACTAATAGAAATGTATAACTCCATGCAGGACATACATACACTTCACTGGTGACTCTACTTTGGTTGCTCTCTTTTTTAAAAAGTGAACATTGCTGTAGGTTTTATGGCAGTGTGTTGAATAATGTTGGCCAATGGTGCACCTTTGAAGGGATATTATCATTTTCTCCACTGTTATCTGACCAGTGAGTTGGTAAAATCAATTTAGGAGGTTTGGGTTTAAAAAAAAATATATATATATTTTTGTGCTTTTTTTGTTGGGCTCTATGGCCAGTATTCATAATCACTTGCACAAATGTGATAGGGGTATTCCTGATGCTTAGGAATAAGTGTAGCAAAGGCGAGCTTTATATAAGCCATTTACACTAATGCAAAAGCCCTTCAAAATAATGAGATGCAAATGAGAAATGTTGTAAAGTGTAGTAGGCTAATGAGGCAGTTTCGCAATTCATAGACCACCATCTGCATGATACACGCATCCCTTGTTAAATGCAGTGCTTCGCCTTTGATGTTAAAGTTGCAATCCACGAACTAATCCCAGCCATCCCTTCATTAATTTGTCCAAGTATACAGAAGCATTTCTCTGACAGAAAAATGAATTATTTCCTGCAGCAACCCCTTCATTAGTTTGTCTTAAGTATTCACAAGCAGTGACATGACATAATAAATTATTTTGCCCATCGATCACTTCAGCAGTCTGACCATGTATGTACAAGCACTTCCATGAAACACAAATTAATTAGTTCCTCAAGTGATCCCTTCAATAACAGTTTCTAGTATGCACACGCACACAAATGAAACATAGAGTTAAGAATCCCCTTCAGTAACATTTCCCAGTATGCACAAGCAATAAAATGAAACATTCACCCAAGCAACCCCTTCAAAAACATTTCCTAGTATATGTAAACACAAAAAATGAAACATTTACCCAAGCAATCCCTTCATTAGCATGTTGAAGTATACACATGCACAAGCACTAAAATCAAATATTTCCCCAAGTGATCCCTTCAGTAATATGTCCAGGTATGCACAAGCACTAAAATGAAACATTTCCCCAAGTGCCCCGTCAGTAATATGTCCAGTTATACACAAGCACCAAAATGTAACATTTCCTGAAGTGACCCCTTCAGTAGTATGCCCTGGTATTCAAAAGCACCAAAATGTAACATTCACACAAGCAACCCCTTCATTAATCTGTTCAGGTATTCAGAAGCACTAAAATGAAACATTTTTTCCAAGTGAACCCTTCAGTAAAAATGTCCAGGTATGCACAAGCAGCTCCCATTCTCCATTAGCATCTCCATATTCTGCAAGAACACTGCTACTTACTGCAAAAGTTTGGGGGTGTTTACATGCTTAGCAAACAAATGAGATGATTATTGATTCATGTCCAAGAATCATACTCGTACTCACACATGTAAAGCCCCTTAACAGGGTAGTAGTTGTCCCCCATCGATTATGCATTAAGCATGTTACACTTTTGTGATAGAGAGGTGTGTTCATAAAAAGTCCTCTGTATTTCAGTAGTCATTTTGAAAGTCTGGGATTTGCATAACCATGTAGTGCCACTCTTCTCAGATCATCGCTATGGAAATGCAAAGTCCCAGACTACGAATACTCTGCTATTATAGGATCACAGGATCATAGGAGGTTATTAGGCTAATGGCTCTGGGGCTCTTACAAGCCTAGCCAAGAGATTATCCCCCAAAAGAAACCACAGTCAGCACCTCTTGCCCCTGTCAGTGAGGGACACAGGTAAAACCCCTGAGACAAATTTGTGGTTTCTCAACCACTCATCAAGGTTGTGCTTGAAGAGGGTCAGCGAGGTGCTCAGTTTGATGTGTATGGGAAATCTATTCCAGAGATGGGGTATCCTCCGAGAGACAAACCTATCTCTCCAGCAGGTTTTGTTGATGTTGCATATTAGATCCAGAACTTATGAGCAGGTAGTGCATTGAGGAGTTAGACTTTCAGATATGGAGCATCTCTTGTAGGGTAGGGCCATGAGATTGCTTTGTAGGCAAGACATAGATCACCTCTGAGCAATCTGTATGATACCGAGTAGAGTGATAGTGATTTGAGCCTGTCTGCAAAGGACAGATATTGGAGGCCATGGATTATTTTTGTGAGGTATTTCAGTGGCCTTTCCAGTTGATGCAGATGTTTGGAGAGGCACATCCTAAATGGGGTGTTATACTCAATTATTAGTCTAAAGAGGGAGTAGTATAGAGAGGTACTAACCTATTTTTTTCTGGATGCAATCCCTTCACTTATGAGATGAACCAAGTAAAAGGCTTCTCTGACCACTGCCACTACATGATGGTCAAATGTGAGGCTATCAACTTGAGTTCCCAAGTCTCTCACCACAGGTTGTGTGCTAAGGGGGTTGCCGTTGATGTGGTAATTGGTAAGGGTCATGCTTTTGCTGAATGGTATGATGATACTTTGTTTTTGCATTTAGCTTGAGGCCATCACTTTGGCACCAGTCATTAGTTGCTGTGAGACCCTTTTGCAGTATGTTAACATCATTTGGGGAGTCAATGATGGCACCCAACTTACAGTCATCCACAAACTTGGTCAGCTACAGGCCATCTTGTCTTTGTCTGGACCTCTGAGAAATTGATGACAAACAGTAGAGGTCCTAGGACAGATACCAGGTCATCTCTACTAGTAATAAATCTGCTATTGGAGGTGGAGTTGCCTATTTTGACTTTGAGGACCCTGTCATGAGCCAGTTGTCCACCCACTGGATGAAATAGGGATTTATGCCAAGTTGTTAAACCATCATTCAACATGGTGAGTGTTAATGGAATGCAAATAAACCCTCCAAACAGCTTGCATGCATTTTTGAGCCCCAAACTAAGCAAGCAATGGTCATTTATTGTAGACATTGTCTCTAGGTCTTAGGTAATGATACACTGGCATCTCTAACAAATTTTCAGTGGTTTCAAGAGATGATCAGGTATAATAAATGATCCATGCTAAAATTATCAACGCAAAATAGTTGAACAGAATAGAGAGAATGCAATGCTTTTTACAATGTTTTATGTATTAAGATCCACATGCTTAAGGCTACCCCTGTCAAAATGGACACTAATATATTCCCAAAAGTGCCTATTTGACATTTCTTAAACGTTTTTGATGTAATGAATTTAACATTATTAATAAATGCTCATAAATATCATTCATATATAATTCTGGAATGTTTTATGCTTTAGATGTTATGTGGTGAACATTTAACCAGAGATTAGGATATAAGCTACATTTCTGAGCAATTTCTTGAGTTGTAAAGGAATTATTTTAGACTAGGCAGTAACGCTAGAATTGTAAGCCTCTGTATCCTTCACTTTGACAGAACTGATTGTTGGGATGAAATAACAATTCTAACTGTGTCTAGTGACACAGTCAAAAAGAGGAAAAAAATATATATTCTTTCAAATTTCTTAATATTGCTTTGGCATAATTGAACACTGGTATTTATGATCATAGTTCAGAAATATGTCAGACATTCTCCACCCTATTCTGACATTGAATCGCATGATTCATGGATCATGGCACTAAACTCTACTGTGTAATGGAATATCTGTAATAATGAATGGCATGCATTAGTATCTAGTACATGATATGTACTATGTCCCCCTGTACAGCAGCCACTCCCAGCCACTGGGTTTTGCAACAAAGCACAGACAGGAAGAGATAGTTACTAAGGTATGCGTTCCCTGCTATTCTTTGTTCTGTGACTATACCTCAAACAGTTCTTAAGAATTGCTATTCATTAAGCGTGAATGCAAACATAGAGTCATTGATTGTTACTAGGCTAATGACACAATGGGGGGTCCTTTCTGAGCCTAGTCAAGTTTTCCTGAAAGAATAATGAGGTCCTGTATCCAAATAAGACAATGAGGGCCAGGCATTTATAAGCTACCTCTGTCCATAAGGGACATGGGTACCAGACCTGGTGTATATTTACAATTCCCCATCCACTGGTCTAGGTTGCACTTAAATTGGGTATTAGCAAAAAGAAAAATCCATGGTACCCCTTGAAGTCTCAGAAAACCCAGTATGCAACCTATACTGTGTCAAAAACCAACCAAGAACAAACTTCGCAGTGTGGAGGGTGTGCAGTTCACCCCTTAAATTATATTATGCACCTAGTTCACTAATAACTGAATAAAATAATAAAATCTGCATACCGTTTGATTTGTATTAGTGAACTAGGTGCATGACATAATTCAAGGAGTGAACTTCACACCCTCCAGACTGCAAAGTTTCTTCTTGGTTTGTTTTTTAAATTGGGTATTAGAAGAACTCAACTTCACATGGATGGGAAGCTTGTTCCAAAGGAGGGGCTGTCTCTGGATGCATATCTGTCTCTACAGCATGTTCTGTTTAAATCACAGACAACATTCAGGTCCATAGACCTTTTGTTTTGGTACTGTTTGACTTATGAGTATGAAGGAAATTCATAAGTGTGGGGTTTGTGAAAGTTTTATAAGTCAGGCATAGATCATCCCTCAGCAATCTATAGGAAACTGAGTAGAGGGAAAGGACTTTAAGGCACTCTGCAAAAGGCATGTTTGCTTTGTCTTGTATGCTTTTTGTAAGGAACCTCTGCAGTCAGTCTAGTTGCTGCATATTCCTGGTCAGGTGCATACTGAAGATATTGTACTCTGTGACTGATCTGATAAAGGCAGACTTCAGTGGCATAATGACCTCTTTGGAGTTAACTGCCATGCCTTTATTTATAAGTTGTGCAATATAAAAGGTTTCCTCTCCACTGCGACCATGAGATGGTCAAAGTTAAGGTTACTGTCTACATATGTACCCAGATGCATGACCACTGGGACTGTCCTTAGGGGGGAAGTATCATCATGGTAACTAGCTGGGATGGTTGACTTCCCAAAGGGTTCAATTAAGCATTTTTTAGCATTGGGTTAAGACCATGGCTTTGGCACCATTTATTAGTCAGAGATAGGCCTTCTTGAAGAATGCTACTGTCTAGAGAAGGATTAATGGTAAACCGAGTTTACAATAATCTGCAGAGTTAGTCAGTTAGTCAGCCATAAAACTTCAGCATTTGCTTCTACTTCAGAGAAATATATGCCAAAAAGGAGTAGGTCCAGTATTGAGTCCTGGGAGACTCTGCTAGTGACTGCCTTCTTGGTGGAAGTGGCCTCACTTATTTTGATGTCCAAGGTCCTATCAGTGAGACAGTTGGCTATCCAGCAGGTAATAAAAGGGTTTATACCTAATTTAGTGAGTTTGTCTATAATTTCTGAGTGAGGTCCTGTATCAAAAATCTTGGTGAGTTTGAAGTAAGCTGTGTGCACAGTCTTGTCCTCATCCATTGCTTTGGTGATGCTCTCAAAGAAGTCAACCAGATTTAATGGGCATGGCCTTCCTTTAACAAAACCAATCTGTGATGGGTCCAGCATTTGCAGGTTACCTATGTCTCATTTATCGTGGCCATGATGATTCTTTCCATAGCCATACATACAAGGCTGGTCAAACTTATGGGCCTACAGTTAACCAGATCTGTGTTTAGACTTCCTTTGTCCAGGGGAATAACAGTATAAAAGTTCCATTTCTTGTGCAGAAAACCTGTCTGTAAGCTGTAGCTGAAAAGGGATTCATGGCCTGAAACGTCATGATTTATGCTATTTAGTAAGCATCCTGGGATGTAATCGGCATCTATCAATGCAGTGTTTTGGCCTTTGAAAGTGCATTTATGAATATCCCCTAGTAATGGTTGGAGGGATTGTGGTATGCAGTATTTAGACTATTGGGGGAGACATCTGAACTGAATTTGTCAGCCAGAAGGTTGACGATGGCCCCTGGTTCCTCCCTTTTTTAATTTCTCCAAGTCTTTTGGGTTTCTGATACTATGACAGGAATGATCCCCAATGCTGAGTCAAAGTATGAAAAAAGTTCCTGAAATTAGTATTATTTCAGTCTTTGATGTTAGCCAGAAGCACTCATAACAGCACCTGAAATGTGGTCAGTAATGACTGCTTCTGCAATTTGTATGGAGTTACATGCATCAGTAACATATCTAAGTATGATTGTAAATTCTTTTATATAAGAACCATTGTTGTTCCTTCTACTACTGGAACTGTCTGGGTGTCTTTCGCCCACATTTTCCTCATTTCTGCCCACAAATCCTGGTATTTTATGACTTTGTGTCTCTCTCTGTACATAAGACACTGTAGTCACTGGGTATAGTGATTTTAGTGATTGGTGCTACTTTTAACCTTATTTTCATGGACTACTATATGCGGTTTTCTTGCATCTATTTTTTGAACGGTTGGTAATGGATGATCCCATATGATATAAACTTCAGAATAACCACCACGCTGATAACAACAAATTCCTTTCACGGACTCACCAATAAGTGTACAAACACCTCTACTGTGGCACAGTTTATTGTATGAACGAACAACCCAGAGTATAATCCAAATGATATAAACTTCATAATTTTCTATGATGCTTTGTGGCTCATGCTTCCAATGTTTATTAGCTACTTCAATATTATAATGTTTGCACAATCCCAATGCAACAGTCTTGCCACATTATTATTCCTTTCAGTATACAGTCCTTCTGCTATTAGTATAGCACAACGAACAACAAGATTCATAGGATCATAGGTTCGTACATGTGTACAATCATAGGATCATAGGTTCATACATGTGTGCTATCATAGGATCATAGGTTCATACATGTGTTCTAGGCTAATGGCCCTGGAGCCTTTACAAGCCTAGCCCATATCAGTGCCCTGGCATCATGCTGCCAGACATTAGTTCCCAGTGCTCCTATCAAGTAGAGCCACTGGAGTGATCCCCTGGGTGAATTTTCTATTTCCCATCCATTCATCAAGATTTCTCTTGAAGAACGCCAGTGAAGTGCTCTGCTTGACATGTATGGAAAGTCCATTCCAGAGCATGGGCAGTCTCTGCATTATGAACCTGTCCCTTCAGCATGTTCTGCTGATTGTGGTAATCAGGTTGAGGTCTCTGGAGCATGTGGTGCGGAGAGATTGGGATTTCTTTAGATGTAGCATTTCTAACAAAGCTGGGTCAGACATGGCTTTGTAAGTCAAGCAGAGACTGCCTCTAAGTAGATAATATGAGACAGAGAATAGCTTGAGTTTTTTTGAGTCTGTCCATGTAGGGCATGTGTTTAAGGCCTAGGATCTTCTTTGTGAGGTACTTTTGTGGCCTTTCCAGCTGCTGCTTGTATCTAGTGAGGTGCATGCCAAATGGGGCTTTATATTCAATGATTGGTCTAATGAGTCAAAAGTAGAGAGAGATGATGACCGCTTTCTTCCTGGATGCAAACCCTTGGTAATGAAATGTGTCACATAGAAGGACTTTCTGACCACAGTGGCAATGTGGTGGTCAAATGATAGGTTGCTGTCAACCTGTGCCCCCAGATCTCTTATAACCCCTTCAGTGCTCAGTGGACTCCCATCGATGTGGTAATTAGTGGGAACTGAGTTTTTCCCAAAGGGGATAACGACACATTTTTTTGGAATTGAGCTTAAGGCCATGGTTTTGACACCAGTCATTGGTCTCAGTAAGGCCTTTCTGTAGGATGTCTACATCACTTGGGGAGTTAATAATGCCTCCCAGCT
>NC_056744.1:558633042-558713042 GCF_019279795.1 Protopterus annectens | reverse complement strand
ACTTAGGATCTTTACTTAACTTTGCTTCAATCTCTCTGGCCATTACTTCATCCCATTTCATATCCTGTACATTTGACCTTCTTATTCTTTCTTTTATCCATTCAGCATCTTTGTTATGTTCCGTGGGATCTTCATAGATATTTATCCATAATGTATCTATTTCTTCTTTTTTTTGGTGGTATTTCAGTTCCTTTTACCTTGTTTCCCAATTCTCTATAAAACTTTTTTGGGTCATCAATGAATTGTTTATTTTGTACTTTTCCTTTATATTTTTCTGTGTATTTTCTAAGTTTTTCTGCCTGTGCTACTATTTTTAGTTTACAATTTGCAATAGTGCAGAATAGATTCTGATCTGTTCTGATACTGTGCTTTGCTTTTATCACATCTGTCTTTCTGAGTATGTCTTTTGATCTGTTCCCTCTTTTATACTCTTCTAACAGTTACACTTCTTGTCTTAATAGCTTCATAATTTTCTATATTCAATACTTCCATGATGATATTTGATTTCTTCCCTTCCTTTCCCTTACTAACCTGTGTTTTATGGTAAGAATTTATCTGTTATTAATTTAGCAGCACAGCAATATATCCTGTTTAGTTTGTTATATCACATGAAATTCTGGACAGTCTTAATTACTGTGTTCATTTGTTTTACTAAACTTCTAACTTGGGTTTCTCTGACTTTATGTAGTCTATTTCTTTCATTGATCTTAATGTGTCTGTCCATTTCTATAAAATCAAGCAACGCTTCTCTTAGATAATTTTCTTCTAAACTGGGGGCACATTCTTTGTTGTCCGCTTCCTGTGTGCATTCTATATAAAGTTTCAGAGCATCTTCCTGTGCCACATTCTCTTCAGTTTCATCCTGTGTCATCCATTGCTCTTGTATATGGCAGCTCACTGGCCTGTCAGTGTACAACACTGACTGCATCAGAGTTGCCACAGGTTCCTGTTCCTTCTCTTGTTCTTCAACTCCAACTGAACATTTGTACTCAGTTCCTGTGAAAGGCTGCAAATATCTTCATATGGCAACTGCTCAGATGTTTCCTGCACCACTTGTCTCTGTGTAATTTTGGGATTCATTGCACTATCCTGCTGTGATGTTATCAGAGTTAGATCTTCTACTCTAAATCCTTCACCATTTGAAATGTCAGGAGCTAATAGAGTGATTCCCAAAATATGGAGACTGAATGGCTGAAAGACTGGCTTTACATATACTAAGTCCAAGAAGCCATTTCAAAGAATATTCCCTTTTCTACAAGGTATGGTGTTCTTGGAGTTGGTATATATAACTTCAGGGATGAAGCAGGCTTGCCTCCCAAAAGAAGAGTGATTTTCGACATTCACTTTTCTCTAGGGTTTTCGGTCTTTTTTTTTCAACTTGTCAGCATTTGGCATTTTACGTGCAGACATTTCAACAAGGAGCCAGAAATACACCTCTCCCCAACTAGCGTTTGGACTATTCAGAGATGCACCAACATACAACCTTAGAAACCTTAACCACTCATGTCCCTCCCCCAAACCCCACAAACTAGGCTTCACTCCACAGACCATGTTTTATCAGTCATTGGTCCAAAACTATGGGAATCTCTCCTTTATTTTCATAAATGTGTTTTCTCTTTGCCCATTTTCCAATCAGAAGTAAAAGTACATTATAAGACTCTTGGAAAATGCAAGTGCTATATATCTGGTCATATAACTTAACCTCTTTCTACCCTTCTTCCCTTTACATAACTTGTTTGACTCTTCTTTTGATTGTGGAATTGTGGATTCAGAGGAAGTTTACACAGAGTAAACAAAACCGATAACCTGTATTTTTGTGGAATGTCACTTTGTTGTTTTAATAAACAAGTTTTATTTTTCGACCACTCTGTCTTTTGGTTGCTTTCAGGACAGAGGAACAGCCCATTGTGTTCATTAATGGAAGTTTTAGGTCTTGCTCTGAAAGCAAGAAATCACTTCTGAAAACGTTTTGCTTGGATTAATGTCTAAGGTCCCCTAACATACATTTCACCATTGTCCTACAATAGCCATCCAAAATAACATACCATACTGGTTATGAGACACAAAGGTTTTAGCAGAAGTTAACAATTTATCCTTTCTAAATTCAGAAGGCAATAGAGAAAGCAAAGTTCTTGACTTCTATAAAAGCTGATGACTGATCTTGTAGTTTATTACTTAACTTAGCAGCTGGTGTGAGCAACTGTAATCCCTACCCTTGCTTGGTCTGGATAGGCTTTGGGAAACTTGATCCCATATAAAATATAATTTTCATATGGTCAACACTGCACATTCCAGGAATTGCAAATACAGGCCTTAATGAGAAAATAATTACAGCTCTGCCCAAAGCCAGTAGGTACAGTACATCAAATGGTCTTATAAGAGACAGCCAAACAGATTCCAGCACAACTCAATTATGATATAGGTTGTCAGATGTGGACTTAGGATCTACACTGTTCCATCCCTCCATAGACAACCCCTTTTTTTTCCCCATTTTTGCACATGGGACATGGGTGTCACTTCACCAGTGCCAATCATCTACAGCCAAGGTTTACACTGCAGTTGGCTAGCCTTGACATGGTACTTCTTCCACACTACTCATTCACATGCACACTTACACCTATGACCAATTTAGAGCGTCCAATCCACCTACTGCATGTCTTTGGAATATGGGAGGAAACTGGAGCTCCCAGAGGAAACCCATATAAACACAGTCTACATGTCCTCCCTGTGTTTGCGTGGGTTTCTTGCAGGTGCTCCTGTTTCCTCCCACATTCTAAAGACATGCAGTAGGTGGATTGGACACTGTAAACTGGCCATAGGTCTGAGTGTGCGTGCATGCAAGTGTGTTGTGTGGAAGAAGTATTGTGGCAGGTCTAGCTATCTGGCAGTGTAAACCTTGGGTATAGATGATTGGCACTGGTAAAGTGACACCTGGACCCCATGTGCAAAAATGGGGAAAAGGGATTGTGGATGGATAGAACAGTGCAGATCCTAAGTACACATCTGGCAACCTATACAACCATTGAGTTAGGCCAGAAGCTGATTGGCTGTTTCATATAAGTCCATTTGAAGTACTATATCTAATAGCTCTGGACAGGGCTGCAATTATTTTCTCCTCAAGGCCTGCATTTGCATTTCCTGGAATGTGCAGTGTTGACAGTAGAAAAATTATATTTTATGTGAGACTAACCTTCCCAAAGCCTCCCTAGACCAGACAGGGGTAGGGATTACAATTCCTCACACCATCTGCTAAGTTAAGTAATATATTCTAGCGTCACACCACTACAGAGACAATATAAAATCATCAGCTTTGACAAAAGTCAAGAACTTTGCTGTCTCTATTGCCTTATGAATTTAGAAATTGGAAATTGTTTTTTTACTGTAACACATTAATCAAAACTGTCTGCGTCAGACACTTGTACTTCAGGACCAATAGATTTATTCAAATATTTGCTACAATTCCTGGTATTGTAATTATAGAATGTACAGTGCAGTGACTCTGTTTAGGTACCAGCATGTCCACTTAAAAACTCACTCAGTGTACTCACACCATGAATAAGAAAACATAATCACAACATATCCTTTCCAGGAAATAAATTTCAGCATTAAGCATGCTAATGTGGATTAAGGCACACTTTTCGTTAATGAATTAGCTATGCTTTCCAGTTTTCATTATCACTCAGCTATACAACAGTACCGCTGCATTTCTAATTAATAGGTTTACATAAAAGGGCATGCTAAGCCAGTTACATTTCTGAAAAATGTGACAGTAAGAAATGCAGAATCATATGAAAACTAACATGTTTTGTTAAGGAAATTGATCATTTGATTATTAATTGCCTGTCTCATTTAATGACCAGTTGCTTTCTATTTTTCAATTAAAGTGCACAGAATACAAAATGGCTCAAAAGAAAAAAATATATGAAGACTTACAAATTATGCTAGTGCAACCAGATTGTTAAATTAGCATAAAAAGTTATATTTTTCATGTAAACGAACCAGAAAACAGTACACAGGAAATCATAAAGCAGCTTATAGGAATTAAGCCTACATTTACTAAAAATAACAAAACCAGTTAACCCACATTCACTAATAGGATGAAGAATGTTGGTGAAATAAACACAGGATGGCTGTTTTACAGTAGGTAAGGTTGGAAAAATGAAATCTTAAGCAGAAAAAGTAATAAACCAGTATGAAGAAGCTCCCTGCAGGAGGCATTTGAAGAGTAAATTAACAGCTTTGCTGAATGAGTTATTAGGAGTATGAGTGATTGTCTCCAAATCATTTAATAAACAGAGTAGTATGTCAATGGGTAAATACCATCTGGGAATGTGATGCTGAGCTCTCTGTTTAAGAGATGAAGAAAATCATTATAATTAGATAAAAAATGTCTTCCATTTTAGTCTTGTGTAATTCATCATAGTGAGTTAAATAAATCAAAAATTCTTAAAAAATGATGCACAACAAAAACAAGTATCCCGCCTTAATGCAGTATGGCACCACGTATAGCATTATACCAGTGAAACTAAGATATGGTTCCTCTCTCTAAATTTCACTGCGGGAAACTAAAACTAGTGGCTTTTAAAAAAAAATCAGAAAGAAACCCTGGATGCATAGAGAAACAATACTGAAATGTTGTTTTGCAGATTGTACAAATAGATATGCAAGATTCTTGTTTTTGTGTTAACAGATAATGATAGAAGTTTCATCATCTAGCCAACTTGTTAAAAGAAATGAATGGCATGTGGTAACGGCATCTTAGCAGGGTCTCTTCTTTTTTTGCAGTTCTTATTTCCAATCAACTTTGTATGAAAAATGTATGGCTATTAAGATACGTGGGAAGGAGACCTTAGCAAACTAAATAAAGTCATGCACACCATCCTTAAAGAAACAGTTGAAAGAAAAGAGATACTTCATTCCAATAGTCTCATATACTAATTTTTCTTGAATTTCTTTTAGGCTTGCATCTCTGTCATCCTTCTGGGCTATCTCACTGATTCTGCCTTAGGACCATAGCTCTCAACCTCTCAGAGCAAGAAATCTGGACAAAACCATAAATAATGGGGGACAAAGGTCAAGAAAATTGTGACAGTTTTTAAATATTGATCTTAGAAACTGAGAAAGTAGATAGAGTAAGAATACGACTAAAACAACAAACTAAAAATAAATATGAAAGTAGAAGGTGTTGAAGGAAACCAATCAAGTTGTATCAAGTCAAACAAC
Source organism: Protopterus annectens (assembly GCF_019279795.1). Classification (NCBI taxonomy): domain Eukaryota; kingdom Metazoa; phylum Chordata; order Ceratodontiformes; family Protopteridae; genus Protopterus; species Protopterus annectens. The sequence goes on along the minus strand of NC_056744.1, from coordinate 558,707,819 downwards.
AATATTTATTAAGCGCTTTTCATTCCTCTAAATAGTAGAACTTCCTCAGATACCAATTCAATTAAGTCATTCCATTTAAAAATCTTAGTACAATGTCATGTGTTCAAAACACACCAATGGCCTCCTACCCTAGGTTTATGAACATTAACTTCTTAGAGTCTGATACATATTAAAACATCCATATAAAATAATTTTTCTTTTCAGTTTGACAACGTGTTGCCATATAGAATATAAAAATGTATATTGTATAAGTACTAAAACTATATAATATGTATATGTACAATAAAAATGCTTTACTCACTAAACTTAAAATGTTAGTAGTGTCTATGTACAAGTATTACCTTACTAAACTTTTCAATTTTAAAACAAACAAGATAGAGCACATTTCATTTAACCCTGGGCGTTGACTAGCATTAAGTTTTAACTGCCAAAGTAATTCCAAACGTTTTAGCATAAATGTGAAACTATGTCCAGGGTGCTCCATAACGTGCTTTGCTAATGCATTCTCAAGTTTTGCCTTCCGTATACTATATAGGTGTTTGCATATTCTTTCTTTAAATTTCCAGTCAGTTTTACCTACATAGAAGGATGGACAAAGTTGGCACTGAGCAGTATACATGATCATCTTAGAGTTACAAGTGTACTTTTTCTTTAAACGATATTCCCTGCCTCTAATAGTGTAGGTTTGTCCAATGACAATGTGTTTACAATAGTTACACATGCCACAAGGGAACATCCCTGGAATTCTAACTGACGGGCTATGATGCAATTCAAGTATACTTTTTAAATTCCTCCCCCTCTTAAATATCACCTTAGGTGGCTTATTGAATTCATTCTGTAAAAGTCCTTGTTCTCTCAATAGATTCCAGTTTTTACATATAATGTTCCTCAAGTCTGTTGCATCCAAATGTCCTTTTATATATTAATGACTATTTGTATAACGTGCCTTCAATTCTAGGTAATTAATACTGAAAAGATGGAAGAACCTGGTTCTTTCAATGCAACAAAAGCAACATTTTCTTATGAAATTTCAGTTACGACATTGTAACTTATAAATAAATAGGAAGATGAGGTAGTCAGAATAAAGGGGGATGAGTCCAAGTTTGTGGATATATGTATGTGCTTGCTTGTGTGTGTGTGTGTGTGTGTGTGTGTGTGTGTGTGTGTGTGAGTGTGTGTGTGTGTGTGTGTGTGTGTGTGTGTGTGTGTGTGTGTGTGTGTGTGTGTGTGTGTGTGTGTGTGTGTGTGTGTGTGAGTGTGTATCTGCATTAATGTGTAAGGGAAGAATGAGAAAGAGGGAGACAACACAGACAGGCAAGTTTACACAAAAAGTAACATTAGCAACTTGTGCAAGCAGCTTTCTTGTGCATTTGAAATAATGATTAAAAAAAAAAAAGTTTAGCACAACCGCTCATGGTTGCTCATGGTAATGGACATGGCCAAAAGTCCGTGTTCATCCGTCATGACAGAGGTAAGTGCTGGGGAGTTTAGTGGTCAGGTACTGTCGGGGGGTTGAGGGAGTGTATGTGAGGAGCTGCATGTATGAGTATATGTGTGAGTGTGTGTCTGTCTGGAAGGTAGCAGTAGGGGGGTATAGTTAGTGGGTAGCTTAGGCATGTATGAGTGCGATTGTTTGTGGATATTTATGGTTGTCCTAAGGCAGCACACTCCTAGAATAATAATAAAAACCTGCAACTGTGGATTGGAGGGGAACAAAAGCCACCAAGGAGAACAATGAAGAAGTGGGTCAGGAGGACCACTAGCCACCAGGACGATCTCTGAAGATATGAGTCGGGGACCACTAGCCACTAGGGACAACTCTTACATCCCATGACTGAATGCTACATAAACAGAAGGGACACTGAGAGAAACACTAGCAGCAAGTGATAACTTTTGAATATCATGCCTTAAGGGCACTTACAAGTAACGTGGGTCATGAGGTCGCTAGACATTAATATCACTTACATGTAACATTGGGTGGGGGAATACTGGACACCAGGGATACCTTGGAATGCCTTAAAGGCACTTCATTAAAAAAAAAACTGAAAAGAAGAAGAATAAGACCCACTAGGGAATGGGGATACTATAAAAAGCATGCCTTAAAAACCCTAAGGGAGTTCTAATCCTGTATCCTCCCATAAGAATTTTAGTCCTCTGAACCACTGCTAGATACCAGGGATCTACTGTAAAATATAACTATTAAGAATTAAAAATAAGAAATAAAACATAAACTGGAAATGGGAAAAGAGCAAAAACCCTGCACACTTACCACAAGTAACTACAGCAGTATCTCACTATGCTGACTGGGAGGTTAGTACAGCAGAGTTTTTAACATTGAATGCATATCTCTGGCATTATTCAATGCTTGCAACAGTTCCTGATGTATAAGGGAGAAGGACAGGATACATTAGGAATACCTCTCAACCTTGGTTCATAGGTTCATAGGTTCATTGGTGTTTACTAGGCTAATGACCACAAGGGCCTTTTTAAACCTAGTCATGCATCCCAAATGTCTGATGAGTTCTGATACCTTTGATAAGTGTAAGCACGGGCCTGTGAGGCGAACCATTTATAGGTTACCTGTCTGCATCAGAGACATAGGTGCCAAACCAGGGATGAATTTCCAGTTTCCCCATCCAGTTATCTAAGTTGCACTTGAATTGGATTAGGGAGGAACTCTGCTTCACGTGGATGGAGAGCCTGTTCCATAGATGGGGTAGTCTCTGTCATACATACCTATCTCTCCAGCAGGTACTATTTATATCACAAGCAACATTTAAGTCTTTATAATGGGTAATTCTAGCACTGTTTGTTTTGTGGATATGCAAGATGTCCATCAGAGTGGGGTCTGACAATGCACTGTATGCTGACAATGCCTTGGACAAGAATTCAAGACAAGCTGAAATGAATGGTAAGACAAAACTGGGGACAGGTGTTATGCAATCCTCCTACAAAGTTAAAGAAAGACACTAGTATAACAGCTTTTGCAATATCCTGGGAAACTCTGTCTTGCATTCATGACTGAGATAAATCATCAGTGGTTTACCAGGGCAAGAAGAAGGAGTTAATGGAGGTATGCATTGTGTGTGTGTGTGGGGGGGGGGGGCATTTAAATGAGTGTTATGTTTGTGGAAGAATAAATGGAGAGTACCTGAGCTAACACAATGCAGTCACTGCCACTGTTAACTACTGCAGGAAAGTTTTGATTTTCACTCATGGCAGTTAACAGTCATTCAGCATCATGTAAATTAGCCAATAATGAGGCCTTTCCTTGTGGTCTGTAATGTGTCTCTGAATCACGAATTACCACATTGTGAGAAAAGGATTTTTTTACTGCAGTCCTTAGCCTAAATGGGACTGTTCTATATGAATCCCTGAATATATATCTGCACTCTTAACCTTTGATGGCTAAATAGGAAAGCCTTTCTGATATCAACATATTCTGCTTAAAGTGAACTAGTTTAACTCATTCAGTGGGGAGTTTTATATATCAATTATGACTCTTTGCATTGCAGGAAAACTGCAGTACTGCTACACACATTCATCCAAAGTTTGCAGAAAACTAGTCACGATAAATGCTAGTTTGTCTTGTCCTTTACCATATTGTTTTCTTGTCTCCAAATGATTCATCCATTCCTTCATACTCATGATAAATTTACAGATTTGAAACGACTATGTAAACCATTCTAAAATATTATAACATACACTGTAAACCAGTTCATGTGCCTGGTGTTATTTGAATGTTTCTTACTTGTAGCTTTTAGAGCCCCATGGGTTTCTTCTGGTGTTCATCACTGAGTAATCAAGGGCAAAAAAAATGTCTACCTCTTATAGCCCTATACACAATGATTAGGTCTACCCAAGCCTGAATCCCTGACGTTTTCTTGTGATCTTTTCTGTTTGTTTACAAAAACTAATATTATGTGTGTTTAAGTTGACTATAGTCTTTCCAAGTAATTTATTAAATTGCTTTGGCCTGCAGACTATAGTGTGGCTTAATATTTTCTTGTTGATCTGCCATGTTGAGGAATAAGGTATCATTACAGATGGAGTTCTGCTGTACATAGAGAGTAAAAGAGCACCATCATCCTTTGTGGTTTTCATATACAGATAATGAAAACACATATCAAAAGATAACTGGAGGTCTATTGTGACTCCTACATCAGACTTTTCGATTAAAGGTGAAGTTGTTAAATTTTTGGTAACTTGTGTAATTATTAAACAGAAGAAGAGATGGACCTAGGCCTTCACAGAATGATCAGTACTGGAAGCAAATTGTGATATGTGTTTGTGTTTGTATGTGTGTGTGTGTGTGTGTGTGTGTGTGTGTGTGTGTGTGTGTGTGTGTGTGTGTGTGTGTGTGCGTGTGTGCGTGTGTGTGTGTGTGTGTGTGTGTGTGTGTGTGTGTGTGTGTGTGTGTGTGCGTGTGTGTGCGTGTGTGTGCGTGTGTGTGCGTGTGTATGCGTGTGTGTATGTGTGTGTGTGCATGTGCTTGTGTTTGTGTGTGCATCTTTGCTGATTTTCATCTACTCAGCTATGAAATTTCTTAGTTTTCCATGACTTTAAACATTTCGTATAGCAGGATGATTAATCTTTATGAACCATATGGTCTCATTCCATTCTGATATTATTTTTTTCTACTATATAAGAAATACTGTAAAGAAGGATAAGACACTGCAGCTGTTGCAAGTCAGCCAGCATCAGAGTGTATCTGATAGCAGAAATCTTGGCAGAAAAAAAAACAAGAGCCAACTAATGTTAAAGTGCAGATAAGGTTCTTGTAGTGATGGGACAGATTAGGTTATACAGCCTCTCCATCACATGGAAGAACACTTTGGGTTGGTTATCTGATGATGAGATCTCTCTCTGGGCAGGAATGCTGCCTTCTTTTGAGTGATCCCAGCCTGGTATTTGGCATAGTATTCATAAAGGTTGCCTCTTAATGCATAGAGGTTATACATTCTCCATTACCCAAGGAGATGGACATTCCTTTTATGTTGGAGGAGGCAATCACTATAATCAAAGCAAGTTTACATTTCCCAGACAGTAATGTGAGAACATGACTCAGGACTAAGAAGTCAAGTGGCAAGGATAACAACCTGTTATAGTTGCTGACTCTGATACCTAAGCAGTCATCATCATCCTCTAGAAGGACCTGTAGACAGTAGTTTAAAAGGTATCAAAGGTAATATAGTACATATAGGCACCCCCCATGTCAGGATCAAGGATTCCAGGATGAAAAAGACTATGAAGTGGCCAAACCATGAAAATGAGTCTATCTCCATGTCTAACATTTTCATATCCAATAGGAAGATCACATCAAGTATATAACCCAATTTATGACTTGTAGAGGTAATATCTTGAGGAAAACCAAATCCTTTCATAACACAAATGTTGCCAAAGGTCATTGAATCAATGTCTACCCAGAAAGTAAAGTCAGCAAAGACTAGTAGGTCCTGATGAAGTAAGACAAAGCCAACTAGGAAGTCAGTGAATATCTTCACACAGCCTGGTGGATGATAGACAAAGAGGAACATACATTTTAGAGCTGTGCCTAGGATTGTCAGTAGCAGCTTATTAGCAGCATTACAGTTTAGTGATAGCTACACCCAAATGTTCATCTCTGGCATAATGTGTCTTTGATTTCCAGGCACAAGGTATAGGGTTTGATCCTACCCACCAGATAATACCTGTATAGAATTTTCATGTTGTTTCTGTGGGTACTTACCAAAAACATGCTGGGATACAAATTGAATGGAGTTGTATGCAGAAGCACAGACCTTACATGGTGTCTATTGAGGGATGGATTATGTAGGCCAACTGCTTTTAACATCAAGTGGGGCCCAGTATCCTCTAAATAGGAAAAGATGGATCACAGACTACATGCCATATCAGGAATAGCTAGTTCATGTTGTAAAAATTGTCTCTGTTGATCATAGGTTCATAGGTTGGTACTAGGCTATCAGCCCTAGGGCCTATACAAGCCTAGCCATAACAATTCCTTGGATATTTCTTCCCACAATATTTACTTCCCTGGAACCCTGTCTAGCAGGGTGACTGACATGATCCTTGGAGTGAATTTCCTATCTCCCATCCAATCATCAAGGCTCCTTTTGAAGAGGCCAAGGAGACGCTCTGCTTGACATGTATGGGCAGTCTATTCCAGAGTATGGGGAGTCTATAGGTCAGAAACCTATCCCTCTAGCATGTTTTGTTCATTGTGATGACAATGTTTAGATCCCTGGAGCATGTGGCTCTGAGGGATTGGTATTTCTTTAAGTGAAGCATGTCCAACAGCTCAGGGTTTGACATGGCCTTGCATGTTAAGCAGAGATCACCTCTGAGTAGACAATATGCCACAGAGTATAGCCAGAGATTTTTTAGATGGTCAGCATAGGGCATCTGATTTAGGCCTGTGATTCTTTTAGTGAGGTATTTCTGCGGCCTTTCCAGCTTTTGCAGATGTCTTGTGAGGTACATACCAAGCAGGGCGTTGTACTCTATAATGGGTCTAATGAAGGATGAGTACACTGGGACAATGAGATCCTTTTTTCTAGATGAAAAGCCCTTAGTGATGAGGTGTGCCACATAGAAGGATTTCCTGACTGTTGTGGCAATGTGGTTATTGAAGGTGAGACCACTGACCACCTGTGTCCCTAAGTCTCTCATCACACTTTCAGTGTTTAGTGTACTGCCACCTATGTGGTAATTCATGGGTACATGGTTTTTCCCAAAGGGGATAACTATACATTTCTTGGCATTAAGCTTGAGCCCATGGCTCTGGCACCAAACATCTGTTTCTGTAAGGCTCTTTTGTAGAATATCCACATCATTTGGTGATTCAATAATGGCTCCCACTTTGCAGTCATCTGCGAACTTTGTTAGCCAGAGTCCCTTAGTGTTGACCTGTACTTCAAATAAGTAGATGCCAAACAAGAGCGGTCACAGGACTGAACCCTGAGGCACTCCACTTGTCACTTGTCACCAAACATAGCCAAGGCTATTTTCCAGTGAGCTGAGGACTTGACTTACACCTGGGAGCTAGTCTAACAGTGTGAAGAATCTATGTGCTTCTATTATTTTATCAGTCATTACTGAATACTCTACATACTCCACCACTTTTTGTTCCTCATCAGTAATGAAACACTGTACTTTATCATACATACAACAATTCTGGCAACTCCTGTCTTAGCTAAACTTACATTGACACATTTGCATTTTCAGTAGCATATTCCATCATAGACCCCCCACATTCCACAAAACATTGCTATTATTTTACTTCCATTGCCATATGGACAAAAGTTAAAAATTTGTCTTGTTTGCACATTTGTTAAAATTGCTAAGCCTTTATCTTACCAGTGCTAAAGATTCCCCTACACCTTCCATCTACATGCATTAATTGAGTGGTACAGATCACAGTTATTATGCTATGTCCCCCTATACTGGGTCCCTGTTTGTGTTTCCTATAGTTCTGACTGGCCTCCAGGGTTTCCCTGAAAGACTATATTGTGCCTCTTATTAGTGCACCTCCCCAATTATACTGATCCAGCTATATCAATGGATAATACAGAGCTTTCATGATAGACCCCATAGGGCATCCATCTGATTTACCCCTTTGGTATAGGAAGGCTAGTGAGCAAACCACTCTTAAAATATTGACTGACGTCCATGCCACTCTATCTGATCTTCATCAACTATGATCTGTCTTGAGCCTTGAGTGGTAAACTGAAGAAATGCCATTTGCAATTCTACTGGAGGTATTTTTCATACTTTGAATATAAAGCCCTATGCAGACAGGCCTGCAGACCTGAACCAAAGCCAGGTAGCCCTAGCTATAATTTGCTATGGATCAGCCAAGTGCAAAATGTAAAAGCTTCTATCCTGCATTGTTAGCAAATGAATTCTTGGTTTCCATCTAGCTGTTCCTGTAAGTATATCCCACATTACCCAACGAGTGGGACATTCACATACTATAAGAAACTAATCTTCTGCACTTGAGCATCTCCAGACTTCTGACTGATAAAACCTCCCCAGTTAATTAATCTCATTTAGGAAGGCTGCCATATATGTACAGGATTAAAATGTCCAGCACCCCTCTGCTTGAGTGTAAATTCATCATTTAAGACATACCTATTTCTCAGTCTGTATACTTAAAACACCATTCCATTTAGTCACAATCTCATTCAAACACGGGTTGTATAAATCACTTTTCTTTAAAGAAAAATGTAGCCTAAGTTCACCTTTGCACTTCTCCTTATTGATCTTCTCTTTCCTTAAAATGTGGCATTGCCTATACCTATGGATTATCTCTTAGAGCTTGTGAACCTGCCATGCAGTCCTTACTTACAGATATTGTCATCACCTAAATTCATGGCCATGAAAACCTTCATTTATTGCATTATAGTGCATTACTGGTTTGTTTATTAAAATCCCACACTTCCATCACAAACCATACTCTTTTCTTGACCCATCATTTACAGAATATTGCCCTGGGGGCTGTATGAACATTAGAGGACTCTCACAATTGTCTCCACTTAATATCTATGCTCCATTTCAAAAATGTATTTGTACTCATTTTTCCTACTGACCTGGGTAACAGATTTTGGTGTCGGATCTTGCACTCCTTCCTATAATTCCTTCATTATTATATTAGACACCCTGCATCACACCATCTGATCATTGCACTCCTTCCTCTGCAGGCTCTGGCTCACCCTTTACCCTCCCTTCCCTCCTCACTCAATCTCTCAGACCTGTTATAACATGCTTAACTACCTCACTTCATCTCAACTCCAAATACATATCCAACTGACTTATACCTAGCTTCCTCTCACTACCACTTATACTACCCCCTCAGTCTCCTCTCTTACTCCTCTATCTTCCCCTTCCATCCCATTAGCCCTTCTAGCTTGTTCCACCTTAGTGTGGAGCTTCTGCTTTTTATCTGCCTGAGTTTAGTGCAACATTTGTATATAAGATATAGGTTTATGAATTTAGAACAGTATCCATTTGAGCTTAGTACTATCTTTATATACATCCTACCTTTATTCCTAGCCTCTAGCTAGATACTGGTATATCCGTTCCTTACTATGTCTCATATTGTATGTATACCTAATGTTTTCTGCAGTATGTATTATTTCTATTGTATGTATATTCAATTGTTCTTCATGTACTTGGCTGCTCATTTATTGTTCTGTGGAGCTTTTCTCCCTGGGCATCCTCAGAAAAAGGACCTATAACCAGTTGGAATTTCCTGGTAAACAAATGTAAATAAATACATAATAAATAAATAAATATTTTCTAAAGGAACACATGCTGGTCTTTTGTAAATGTGTTCTTTATATACTGGCATTTGACCACAACTTCATATCTCACAAAATGTGGAACCCAACCCCCATATTTCACGGGTAGGTCTAGCATGTTCCTTTGCATTCTAGGGTGACTTCCATCCTACAGAAATTGTGATCAATGACTGGGATTTGTTTAGACACTTACATGTATGAAAATGCAGGTGACTTCAGAACAACAACATGGCCTTTGGAAGAATCTTCTTCTTCTTCTTTTGGCTTTTCCCAGTTAGGGGTCGCCACAGCGGATCACCTGTCTGCTCATGATTGGCAGTGGAGTTTTACAGTGTCAAGTTGCCAGCCCAGCGTCCAACCTTCCACAGAAGGCACACACATACACACACTCACAATATTCATCTTTATTATTTGTAATTTCATGAGAAAGGGGAACTTTTTTCTTCTTCCAAAGCAGAATAGTACATTGTAAGTTTCCTAATAAAGGTTTAACATTTATGTCAATCAAACAAGCCCTGTTATACTCAAGAATAATCCTTAAATAATAGCACTTTATATCTACCTTTTAATTTAGTCCATTCTGCAGATTTTTCAGCAGTTTCTTCGGTGTTCTTGATCACTTGACTGTTTGAGTTTTGTTCATATTCAGTTCTTTTCAGGATGGGACAGCTATAACAAACAATCATCTGCAAACTGTGTGGAAATTAGGGGACTTTCCTGTGGGCACCCTTGACTCATGCCCCTAGTCAGATCTATAGTCTGCAACATGTGTCCATTTATGGAAATAATTGTTTTGGGGTCTTATACAATAGTTGGCAGTTTGATATAAACAATTGGGGGAGGTCATGACTTTCATCATATTCTATATAAATGACCATTTTGTTGATTCAAAAGCTTTTCAAAGTCTATTAGCACTGCTCCTGCATTTAAGTGTTTGAGTGAACAGAATTTGTGAGTATTTAACCATGTTCTTACCAGGTCTGAACTGCCTAATCAATGTTTTATAAGCCCTTGCTGTTGCTGGTGTTGCTGCTGTGATACCTGATCTAGTAACACAGCCATTCTGTTTGCTAAGGTTTTTAAATACATTGTCAGGTCCAAATGGAGCAATGATGCAGATCTATAGTTATTCAGGTTGGCTGTATTTTTATTTGGCTTAAAAAACATAAGCACCATAGTGATATTGATATCCCCTTGGATTTTTTTTTTTTGCACCTTACAATTCTTATAGTAATGTAACAGTGGGGATACCAACCCCCTTTTTATATTTCTTAGAGACTACAGGCAGGGTGGAGTAGGTGGAGAAGAGTGTCAGGAGTGATTTGTGACAGACGAATACCAGTAAGAGTGAAAGGGAAGGTCTACAAGAGGATAGTAAGACCAGCTATGTTATATGGGTTGGAGACAGTGGCATTGACAAAAAGGCAGGAGTCAGAGTTGGATGTGGAAGAGTTAAAGATGTTAAGATTTGCACTGGGTGTGACAAGGGTAGACAGGATTAGGAATAAGTATATTAGAGGGTCATCCCAGCTTGGACGGTTTGGAGACAAAGCCAGAGAGGTGAGATTGCATTGGTTTGAACATGTGCTGAGGAGGGATGCTGGGTATATTGGGAAAAGGATGCTAAGGATGAAGCTCCCAGGTAAGAGGAAAAGAGGAAGGTCTAAGATAAGGTTTATGGATGTGGTGAGAAAGGACATGCAGGTGGTTGGTGTGACAGAGCAAGATGCAGAGGACAGGAAGAAATGGAAACAGATGATCCGCTGTGGCGACCCCTAATGGGAACAGCCGAAAGAAAAAGACGATAGAATTCTGCATTCCACTTATCCATCCCTGATGCTTTCCCAGAAGTCAGCCCATCAATTTTCACCATAGCCACACCTCTCCATTATTTCATTTCATTCTGGACAGTTGTACCACTCATACCATTTTCTGCTATTCCCTAGTGTTGTCTTCATTTGGACCAAATTGCTCCTGTTACTCCCATACTAATATATCATTGACATGCCTCGTATCTGTTATTACTGCACTATTCCTCTACTAATATGTCATCGGTATACCCTGTATCTGTCAAGATGGCACCATTCCTGTACTAATATGTCATTGATATGCCTCATACCTATTATTACTGCAGCACCCCTATACTAATATGTCATTGATATGCCCTGTATCTGTTATTACCACCCTGTACTCATGTACTAATATGTCATTGAAATGTCCCATATCTTATTAAATTTTACTTCTATTTTTCATGGTGGTTCCTTGCAGTTTATACTCCTCATCAAATGTCCCATATCTGTTATTATTACACTGGTCCTCTTGTAATATGCAATCAATACACCCCATATCTGTTATTACTGCTCCATTGCTGTATTAATATGTCATCAATATGCTCCATATCTGTTATTACTACAACATTCTGCATCATTAGTCCTAAAATTAGTCCAAAAGATTATGTGGCCCAGGTAGGAATGACGCTAGCCCTGAGCAGTATCCTACCATCACCCAAAATGATACCGCAGTACAAACAAAAAATGATTGACTTCAACAATTGGCTAAGTTTCTGGTATCATTCTAAGGGGATCCAGTATATGTCTTCTTGGGATGACATAACTGATAGATCTCAATGCTTTGCCAGAGATGGCCTGCATCTGTCACCCCTGGGTTTCCGGCTACTGGCTAAGGCTCTTGCCACCCCTATAGTGCCTTTTTTAGGTGGTGTTCCAAGCACTAACAGCTATAAATAAATGCAATCTGAGGGTCATGCTGCTCAATGCTAGAAGTGTAAATCTCAAGATGCATTCACTCGAAGCATTCCTCAAAATGGAGAACATTGACATTTGTGCTGTAACGGAGACCTGGTTTAAAGGGGCAGAAATCACCCCTGTGCTACCAGGCTATAGCTCATTCTACACCTTTCAGCCCCAAAACATGGACCAAAGCTCTAAAGGCAGTGGTGTCTACATATTCATAAAGGATATGCAGACCACCAGACTAGTAGCCCAGAATAATGCATCTGAGACACTTCAGGTACAACTAACATTGGCTAAGACTGCGATCCAGGTCATAGCCTGCTATAGGTCCCCAACTATGTCCCTAGAATCTCACTTCATGTTCCTAAGCACTCTGGAATCTATCAAGGTCCAACCCAACACTCTCATACTAGGAGACTTCAACTATCCTTCCATCAACTGGAAAAACTACTCAAGCACCAATACACTGGCCCAGCGCTTCCTGGAATTCATCAGTTCCAATGCCCTGGACCAGCTCATTCTGACCCCCACTAGAGGAAGCAACATCCTTGACCTGGTTATTAATAACAAGAGCAACCATTGCTCTACATCAATAGTCAATTCCCCCCTGGTCAGATCTGACTATAAACTAATCACCATGGAAATCCACATCTCACCCCCCCCCCACACAAAGGTACCCACCTTGAAAAACTTCACCAATGCTAGCTCTGGGCTCCTAAAAACAGAGGTAGCTAACTTCATGGCACCCATGCTAATGGAAAATAGCTGCATGACTGCCAAATCATACACCAATGCACTGTATGAACATGTACATAAATGCATGGAACTAACCATACCCAACAAAACCAAGAAGCTCTCCTCCAAAAAAAAAGGAAGCCAGTCTGGTGGTCCACTGCCATTAATAAGCTCTATAATGGAAGGAAGAAACTGCTGCAGAAAAAGGTGAAGTCCCAAGACTGGAAAAACTCCCTTATTAGCCTCAACAAAAAGTTGAGATCCCTCCTCAAATCCTCCAAAGCCAGCTATGAAGGCAGAACTGCAGCAGACACTAAAAACAATCACAGAGCCTTCTATAGTTATATCAAGAACCTCCATGACAATACCCAGATTTGCTCTGAGTTACTGCACAATGATACCTTCTATAGTGAGCCAAGAGATATTGCCAACATACTGGCCGACAGATTCAGTGCCAGCTTTACCCCTCTCCCCCCAAAGGACCAATCACAATACCAGAAGAATGCCAGGCACCCAGCATTACTGCAGCACAGGTTAAAGCTGCATTGTCCAGGACCAAGAATACAGCTTCCATACGACCCAATAATATCCCTGGCTGTGTTCTACAGGAACTACAAAGTGAACCGGCATCACATCTGTGTTCCCTGTTCAGTCACAGCCTCTCTTCAGGCTTTGTCCCTACCGAATGGTGCACTGCTGCAGTCATCCCTCTCAATATAGGGGAAGCAACTACAGACCCTGGGAATTATCGCCCCATTAGCCTGATGAGTCTGCTATGTAAAGCTATGGAGTGCATCATCATGGACATGATTAACAAAGATATAAGAAATCTCCAAATTCTAGACACCACGCAATTTGGTTTTGTAAAAGGGAGGTCATGCCTGGTCAACCTGGTTGGCTTCTTTGAGTCAGTCACCAGGGCTGTGGATGAAGGTAAGGCAGTGCATACTGCCTACCTCGATCTGGCCAAGGCCCTTGATACCATACCTCACTCGAGAATTATTGATAAACTCATCAAACTAGACATCAACTCCTATATTATTAGCTGGGTTGCAAACTGCCTCACAGATAGAACACACAGTGTGAAAGTAGCAGACTCCAAGTCAGACTGCCGACCAGTCACGAGTGGAGTCCCACAGGGATCGGTTCTGGGTACACTCCTGTTCAGCATCTATTTCTCAGACATCCAGGCAAACACAAAGGGACTCTGGCTGACCAAGTTCATAGACTGCAAGCTGGGAGCCATTATGAACTCCCCAAGTGATGCAGACATCCTACAGAAAGGCCTCACTGAGACCAATGACTGGTGTCAAAACCATGGCCTTAAGCTTAATGCCAAAAAATGTGTCATCCTCCTCTTTGGTAAAAACTCAATTCCTACTAATTACCACATCAATGGGAGCCCATTGAACACTGAAGACGTTATAAGAGATCTGGAGTTGCAGGTTGACAGCAACCTCTCCTTCGACCACCACTGTGGTCAGAAAGTCCTTCTATGTGGCACTTCTCATTACCAAGGGTTTTGCATTCAGGAAGAAAGAGGTCATCATCTCTCTGTACTCTTCCCTCATTAGACCAATCATTGCGCATAATGCCCCATTTGGCATGTAACTCACTAAACACCTGCAACAGCTGGAGAGGCCACAGAAGTACCTCAAGAAGAGGATCCTAGGCATTAAACATGGACAGTCTCTAAAGACAATAGCTATCACCTACTTAGAAGTGATCTCTGCTTGACTTACAAAGCCATATCTGACCCAGCTCTGTTAGAAATACTACATTTAAAGAAATCCCAATTCCTCTGCACCACACGCTCCAGAAACTTCAACCTCATTACCACAATCAACAGAACATGCTGGAGGGACAGGTTCCTTACCCAGAGACTGCCCATTTGTGGAATAGGCTTCCCATACATGTCAAGCAGAGCACCTCACTGTCCCTCATTGAGAGAAATCTTGATGAGTGGATGGGTAATAGAAAGTTCACCCCGGGGATCACTCCAGTGGCTCTACTTGATAGAGGCACTGGGAACTAACATCGGGCTGCACAATGCCAGGGCACTTCTATGGGCTAGGCTTGTAAAGGTTCCAGGGCTATTAGCCTAGTACACACCTATGAACCTATGAACCTATGAACCTATATACCTACGAACTACCATTTTCCTACTTCTTTCTTTTAACTTACAGGCTTTTTTTTTTTTTTTTTGTCCTCAGTGACAAGAAAATTCATTGAAGATGAGTTAGGCAACACAGATAGAACACTTAAAACATGGCAATGTCAATCACCAAGTAAGATTTTTTTTTTAATTAAAAAAGAATGATGGTGCACAAAATCATACACAATGAGTACGTATGCTAGCTTGTACAAGCTTTTGAAGTTGCTTCATCATGTATAACTTAGTGAAACTAAATTTCTAGAACTTATAAAGTAGATGTGAACTGTATATCTTGCTCTGCCTTTTATATAGGTAAAACTAATCATAAATTAAAAGAGTATATTTGTGACCATTTCACTGATATAAGATATAGTATCACAAATAATGCTCTGTTTAAACTTATTGCAGATAAAGGAACATCACATATATGTAACTTTATGGTACTACAAGTAATTCCGGAAAGTGAGTGAGGAGGTTATATAAATATAGCAACTGCGAATGCACAATATTGTTTGACAAGTAGATCAACAGCTGACTCACATCCTGGTATGAATGATGAGAACACCTTGAAGCCAATATCAAAGGCAAACAGTATGTGACTTTAACTATTTATCTGCATTTTTCTTGAAGAATGCATTACATTGCATTTTAATAATATTATCAAATTAATTTAATGGATTGACATTATATGATCATGTTTTTGTTAACTGAATCATTTGTCCAATAAAAGCCTTTGTATCCTTACTATTTGTCTTCACTTATATGATAATGCAAATTTCTTAACAGTTTATTTCCCCCATTGATCCTTTTTAATATGTTTTGTTCTTATGCATTTGTTGTTCATACTCACTCGCCAACAGAGACAGAGTTACCGACACTTCATCTTTCCTTGTTTTTGCTAGTCCCTCTTTATTCCATTCCAAGACTGGAGCCAGCATAGAGTCTAAAGACATCCTGTGGGTCATGCTGTTGACTGCTCCCACGTTTTTTTTCATTTGCTACCTACCCCTTGATATCCCCCACTCTTGTATTTGCCTACTCCATCTAAGCACTACTGCTCTCTATTGATCATTTCTGTTTGCAGGGAACACATACACAAATGCTCTCCCCCAGGATGGTCACACCCATCCCTCCCTGCCAGTGCCAGAAATGACTGAGATGACTGAGACAGTAACTGAAGTCATCTTTCTAACTTCTTGGCAACAGGACAGCCAGTTTAGTAGAAGCAAGCAATATAATTCTTACAGTGTGCTGCAATAACTAAAGTGGTATTATGTCATCTGTCTTACCTTAGGACAATGAATGACAAATCTGGCAAATAAGTGTCAGAAGTCATATAGTCACATATTTCTCAGTACAAAAACATCATGTTGATTACCATGTCATTGCCTCTTTATAACTAGATATCAAAGAAACTGGACACTTGTAACCCACTCTGGTTTAAAAAAGCATAATTCAGCTTTAAAGAAGCATTCTTATTGTAACATGATTTCCTGCATTGTAATGATAACTCTAAACATGAAAACAGAATAGCGATTGAGTAGCTTCATCTCTGTTGTCTATAACTATCACAAAAAACATCAGCATGATTCACCTTCCTGAGTGCATCACCTGGTGTATAACTAAATTAACACAACACATCAATTGAAGTGTGGAAAGGTTTCCTTCCCCACACCCTCTTTTTACATACATAATATTTTTTTATATGTAAGTAAAACTTGATGACAGTTGGGAAATTAGCAGGACAGAAAATATACCCAGCTTAATAGTAACATGTTTTTCTATTAGGAAGATGATTAAAGAATGGATTTAGATTGTCTAGAACATGTTAGCAAAGTTACATAAATACCAGTTTTCTAAGGTGAAGATTTAAATAAATTCACTATGACCTCTGAGTTGTGGAACACTACACCTCTAGCAGCCTACCCACATTTTTATATTCCACAGCATTTTGTTAAAAATTAAATTACAAAACAAGACCAACACTTGGAAAGGTGTGGGACTGCGAGTAACTAGCTTTTCATCAAAATGAAAGAGAAATAAATTATTTTTATTATTTCAATTCTGCTTAAATATTTAAGTCACACTTTTAGTGACCTGTGTGGTGATACTACTTTGTACTATTCTGCTATGTTTCATCTGATTGCATTTTTTAAGTTTGTTCTAGGACCTTATTCCTGTATTTTAATTAGCAGTTGTGGGAAAACTGTGGGAAAATTGTGTTTTTATTTCCACAAGTAGAATTACTTGTAAACACTATCCTTTTCCATTTTAAACCCTATCATCTTGCAGTTTAATTCACTGTTGTGGCAGAACTGCAGACTACTACTACAAGATTTGTGCCTTAGTCACTTATTACTGCATTTTTCCCATAAACAAGGTTACAGGTAAATGTCTGCTTAGTCCAGTGCCTTAAACTGTAGCAGAAGTTTAATATAGAGAGAATTTTCTCTGCTTCATTTTGTGCTTCAATGCTTTTATATTCTGCTTATCATTTACCTGCTTGAATTTTGTCTGTCCCATCCCCCACTAACGCATTAAGCTAAAATTCTGAAAGATCTCAAATATTGCCTTTATTTGACTAAATGCCACGGTAGCTAGCCTGCCTCTGTAGCAAGCATACTTGTTCACTGAAATTTTCCCAACCATCCCACTCTTTTGCTGCTGCTGTTTTATAAGGTTACATCTCTGCCCTCCAGCCTTTATGATAGTCTGATTTCCAAAGCCACTTCCACCCCTATTTCATTGCTGTTGACTATTGTGTAAGCATTTAATGTACACTTCCTACCCATTGTTTCCATAGATTCATGATACTGAATGCCCACCCAGCAAAAGGGCATTGCTCTTGACTAAACCTCCTTTGCTATTTATTGTCTCCTGCTCATTTTCCTGGACTCAGCAAAGCTTTGAGCTCTAGCCTGCATTTCAGAAATGTTTTACTTGTATCCGGTACCGTCCAGGCAAAGTTAAGTAGCTTTGATTGCTAAATTGCACTCACATTATTTTGATAGACCACTACTGTTTCCTGCTTTTATTTGTTCATTTCACTGATTTTTTTCTGTAAGACAATTGTTCTTCTTCTCACTGTTAACACTTTAAAACTGTCTTGAAATTACTCTCAGCAAGGGATTTCTAGCTATTCATGTAAGTGGTTTGTGTTAGCATTGCAATTGTGGGTCTCTTCTGCTGTGTTTTTACATTATGTGGACTGGGTTTATTCATTTTGTGGCAGGAGGCATTTACCTGGTCTATCTGAGTTGAGAAATATTCAAAAGGACTCATAATGTAGTCCTTTTATTTGGCCAAAGAGCTCATTGTTTAGTTTTCTGTTTTTTTTCTGTGCTGCTATAGATTTTGCATGTTTGCATGGATTAGTAGTGCTCTGTACAGTAGCAAACACTTTGAAAGCCCATTTCCCATGTAGAACAGTTGATAAAATTGTAACCTGAAAAGCAGCAATACAGTACAAGTAACATGTGCACTGATAAGCTTAGAACAGCTAGCACTGAGAGGAAATGACTACAAAATGTAATAAAATTCAGAGTTGTATAAACATTTTCGTTAGTATAATTTAGTACTGTTTAACATAATTTAACCAAGTAAAACTCCTTTACTAGTTTGCACTAATAACGGACCCTTAATAGCCTTGCAAGCCCAATACACCACTCCCTTGTAGCTCACAAATGAAAGGACTTGACAGTACTGATATGCAATTTCTTAACTTCTCTATAGCCACCTTGGTGGAGATTGGCATCTTGAAACAATGTCGTAATTATTGTATGTTTACTGACAACCACTTAATTATTAAAGAAGCAGACAGACTATGCAAGAGGTGTGCCTACACAGTGACACTGGAGACTAAACTGGAGGCTAAACTCTGACATACAGATGCACATCAGGTTGGTGAAACACACACACAACATCCACCTCATATAGCACACAACGCACACATAGACTAACATATACTGATAAACTTAAAAGCAATCTTCCTAAACCATAAAGATCACCTACACCACCCGTTGTCAAAGCTGTGCCTCAGAAATCCCAAAGGCACTCATAAAAAACACCTAACATCACACATACTGTCACTCTCACTGGAGCCCCAAACACTAATCCCATAAGGGAAGCAAACACACTTCCCAGGACTCTCATCATGGGCGTCTCCATTCTAAGATATACTGATGCATCATGGGGGATTCCATTCTAAGATATACTGATGCCTCTCTAACGAGGCTGAACAAGGAGAAGATAACGGTTAGTTGCTTATCTGGAGCCAGAATCTGCCAAATCATGCATGCGATCAAGTTATTAAGGCAAAGGTACCAGTATGGTTCCATCATAGTCGATGTAGAGTGTAAATGACCTGAGATGTAACTCCCTAGACTATATGAAGAGAGACAGACATTATGGAGCTTTCAGACTGTGTGCTTCAGGCTGGTATGAGCCTAGCATTAAGCACTATCTTACCAACACTGAGGATGATGCCACAATATGAGGAAAAATTATTGATTTCAACAACTGGCTGTCTTTCTGGTGTCATTCTAAGAGGATCCAATATTTGTTAGCTTGGAAGGACATGTTCAGCAGATTACATTGCTATGCCAATGATGGCCTGCACCTCTACCCTCTAGGCTTTAGAATACTGGCTAAAACTTTATCTACCCATCACAGTACCTTTTTTAGATAGTGCCAAATTGACAAATCTGCTGACACAGCAAAATCAACTCAGCAAAACCACAAGATGTTACTGCTCAAAGCCAGGAGCCTTAACAAAAAAAAAAAAAACAGTCCCTCCAATCCTTCAGGTAATGAGACATGGTTTAATGTGAGACAGAATACCCCATGTTAGAAAAATATGTATTTAAATATATGTGAAATGCTAGTTTAAAAGCAAGGTAGTTTATAATGCATTTTATTCTATTAATCATATAATAGAAGGGATAAATTCATGTGTAAATGCAAGTAGCTTCTGAAACTGCAGTGTGCTTTGACCCCTGACCCTGGCAGCTGCCAGCTCAGCAAGCTTAATGTTATGCTTTTCATAAGTGATTATCTGCTGGGTCAAGAAATTAAAATGTGTAAATCTTCCGCTCCTTCCTGATAAAATAACTTGTCCTTGAATCTTCCTTTCCTGATGTAGTAATTTGTCCCTGTAAGATAAGAACACAGCTGGTGGGAAAGTGAAACAGTGAACAAAGAGGTGAATTTAAAGTCTGAATCTGCTATTGTATTCGAACTGATATGAGACCTTTAAGAAGTAACTTTACAGAAAGACATTATGACTGGCCAGCTGGATAGCAAGGCCGTATTGTATCTAAAGGAAAAGTTTTTTTTAAATGTACTGCATCAGCATTTTTAGATGAATAGAATGCTGTTAGTAAAAGTGATGTAGATGCCTTGTGACTAACCACGTCAGTAAGGTGGGCATAACTTGAATGCAAACACTATAAAATATTCTGTACTTCCTGCATCATGTCAGACAAAGTTCTGTAATTGTATGTTTTTTTTGCCTCCTGGTGTACACTAGTAAACTTTTGAATTGAACCTCCTGTGTATTGAATTCTGATTTTTTATTTAACAGTTTGGTCCTTTCGAGATGGAATTCCCTTGTTAAGCTGCAGATCAGAGTGTATCAGTGGTGGAGAAGTTGCCAAAATGGTTCTTCTTGAGTGAAAACCTCCGACTGAATTGTCGTAAAGAGGCTGGCCACTTTCTGATCTGTGGCGAATTTGACCATTTTCAAGACTAGGAGGCTCAGGTAGGAAGAATTTGCCTTTTTTCTGTTTTAGATCAGGGACTAGGTTACAGTATATTGTCAAGATTTGTTTTTGCAGATCAGGGACAAAAGGAAGTACTGTATATTTTGTCATAGATTAGGGTAACAGAATAAGGTAGACAGTTATTCTAGATAAACTGTAAACAGGAACTAAGAAATTGACATCATGTGATAAAAAAGGGTTACGTAACATTTTCTTTGACATGGGTAATCAGTGCACTAAAACCTCGAGATCAAATACATGCAATTACAGCGTGCTGATAATGTTAGGTATTATCTGAAATGGGTTAACAAATATGAATTTGATGGTAAACTAGATAAATTTACACTAGTTAAACTCCTTAAACAGCTTAAATCTGATGCAGGAGGTCAGGCAAAAAAGCACCGCCAACTAGGCATACCTCAAGCACACAGGTGGATTGAGGAAGCAAATCGTAGGAACAGAAGCTTAAAATTCAAAAACATTATTTTTAGACAAAGAGGATAATAACTTGGTAATAGCTACAGCTCCTCCTCCTCCTCCCCTTACCCTTTTCAGGATATGAAGCGAGTGGACAGGCTGGTCCGCCTCCGCATCCTGAAGTTTCAGTAAGACCACAACCATTTGTTAGAGATCCTATTGAGACTAGGTCCCGAACACGTAAAACACATAGGGACACAGAATTATACCAGATAGAGAGAAATCTACAGGATGAGAGTGAGGAAGAAATATGCCCACTTATAGAAGTTCCAAATCCTCAGGCAGGACAGGAAGGGCAGGATCCAACACTCTTAGTATATAGACCATGGACACCGAAGATATCCGAAGGCTACTAAGGAATCCCCATCCAAAAGTTAATTTTACGAAATTTTTAGAAGATTTACAAGGCATGAGGTTAAGTCACCACTTGAATGGGGAAGAAGTAGAAAAAGTAGTAAGACAAATTATAGGTCCAGATTGGCACATGATTTGTGGCACCTGGAATCCTCGTAATGCAGAACTTAGGCCACTCCCACATAGTGAGTTAGACAACAGAGTGAAAGGTCTGACAGACAAAATCTCTGAGAAATGGAAACCTAGAGCAGACTGGACTTGCATTAATCAATGCATACAACAGGAAAATGAGACAATAGATTGATACTATGCTAGATTATTAGAATGTTTTAATAATCATAGCGGTATGTCGATTCCTGAGAACCAAACAAATGATTCCCCATATGAACAACAATTAAAAAATGCATTTTTGAAAGGTTGCATTGCACCTATTAGTAGCTTCATTACGAAGCATATGATTGATCATCGAACAGGGAGGCTGCAAGCCTTAACATGCTGAGAGACATTTTAATAGTAAAAGAAAAGAAGGCAAGTCTTCACTGCTGAAGACAGAGCTGAAGTATTTGTATTGCAGTCAGGTAAAAAGGGCAAGAAGAATGCCCAGGGAAACAAGCAGTCTGACAAACGATCAGAAGATTTTGAAGAGAGGAAAAAGAGAGGTGAATGCTTCAAATGCGGGAAAAAAGGGCATCTAGCAAGGGATTGTAGGCAAAACAAGAAGGTAATTACAGACGATAAAGGGGATGAGGACTGACTATATGATAGTGAGGATGCATCATATGAAAGTCAGGAATCACCAGTAACAGCAAGAATATAAAAGACAAATGGCAATGTAGTAGAAGGAGTAGAGGAAGTACAAATTGACTTAGACGAAAATGGAACTGAAATTTTAGATTTAGCATTGTTGAGCCTGGAGCTCTACCTAGCAGATACAAAACCGGAAGTGGCACTTCTGGTGGAGGGAAGGGAAGTCAAATTCCTGTGTGACTCAGGAGCATCACGGACTTTGATACACCCCTCCAAGTTACCAGAACATTCTGAATCACCTGATTATATATCAGTAAAAGCAGCAAACAGACAGCTATACAGGGAGCCACTCTCCCATGATATAGCAATAACTGACCCTGTTTCAGGTATGACCCAGAGAAGTAAAATAGTTGTTTCTGCAAAGTGTCCAGTAAGCCTATTGGGCAGGGACCTTATGCAGATATTTGGCATAGCAGTAGTTCCAACTGTACAAGGTATGGAGGCACAGAGACAAATGGATACCTTTGGAGGATGAAACCTTTTATTGGTACAGCCAGGACCTAGTCACGACTGGTCCAGGGGCAGTAAACGAGGGACTGATGAACGTAGCCATCAGTAAAGCCCCCCTCCCTTGACACTAATCGACAGCATTTGTTACACTGTACTCTATACTACTGTACTACACCAGGACCTGATAGAGAGTATGAGCAAGAACTGTTTAGAAATCGTGCAACTAGATTGGTTTTGTACTGGGATACTGAGAGGAACAGTGTAGTTAGCTGTTCATTACCTCAAGAATTCCTTGCATTGTATAGATCAAATTGGTTGCCACATGTCAGCCTGACAAAGAATAAAAGTGTTAAATGGGCAGACTTAGGAGAAAAAGTAACAAGATGGGAAAAACAGACTGATTTAGAACTGTCAGAACAAGGGATACAAAAACAAAAACTGAATTGGTTGACACAGACACATCCATCTGTACACTTGCAATCTAGCGAGGACAGCTGATTAGCATTTTTATTAGAAGAAGAAGAAAAGACCTTATGTGAAATTCCGACAACTCTGTGGTCAACAGGCAAGTCAGATGTAGGACTTATTCGAACAGCAGGACCAGTTACAATTACCCCAAAGTCAGCTTTTAGACCACAGAAAAGACAATACCCTTTGAGAAAGGATGCAGAAATAGGAATTAAGCCTATAATAGCAGCATTACTCAAAGAAGGAGTACTGGTAGAATCTCCTGATTCACCATGTAATACACCCCTATTTCCTGTTAAAAAGCAAACGGGAATGGCGGATGGTACAAGATTTACAAGCTGTAAATAATGCAGTAATACCTAGAGTGCCAGACCCACATACTTTGCTAAATGATTTAGAACCGCAACAGAAGTATTTCTCTGTGGTAGATATTAGCACTGCTTTCTTTTCAATACCTATACATCCTGATAGTCAATATTGGTTTGCATTTACATTTCAGGGTAAAAGGTATACATATACTCGACTACCACAGGGATATTGTGAGAGCCCAAAAATTTTTGCACAAGAAATGGCTAGCAACCTGGCAGGATTTAGAGGTAGTCAAATTCTACTTTATGTAGATGACATCTTGCTAGCAGCCCCCACCCAGTAGCAGTGCAGGGAGGACACTGTAGCATTATTGAAATTTTTAGCAATACAAGGACACAAAGTAAACAAAACTAAGTTACAACTTTGGAGAAAACAAGTTAGATACTTGGGATATGTAATATCCAATGAAGGTAGAATACTAGATGAGGAAAGAAAAACAGCAATTTTGCAAGCACCCAAACCAACAACCAAGAAAGAAATGATGTCTTTCTTAGGTACAACTAATTTTTGTCGGAGCTGGATAACAAATTATGCTTTAGAATCTGCTCCACTGACTGATTTGATATATAAGACACCAATGGCAGCACAAGATATTTTACAATGGACAACAGAAGCAGAAATGGCTTTCTGCAGGTTGAAGCAGTTGATAGCTTCTTCATTAGTTTTAGGACTTCCAAATTATCACAAAAGTTTTTTTCAGACCGTAGATTGTAAGCAAGGGTACATGACGTCAGTATTGATGCAACAACATGGGGACAAGCAAACTATTCATCAAAGTTAGACCCAGTGGCGCGATCTTTGCCTCACTGTGTACAAGCAGTAGTTGCAGCCGCAATGGCAGTACAGGCTTCGGCCTCAGTGGTTTCACCCTCTCACATTGAGAGTGTCTCATGCAGTTGCAATAATTTTACTGCAAGAGAAAATGGCATGCCTTTCTCCTGCTAGACATCTTTCATGTATGACTATACTGCTGAGCCAACCTCATATGACAATTGAACGATGTACGACATTGAATCCATCAACATTAATTCCAACTCCTGTGGAGGGCACACCACACAGCTGCCTGCAGGAAATCAAACAGTTAGCTTTACCTAGACAAGGTCTTACAGATATGCCCTTGGATAATGCCGAGGTGCCATAGCAGAAGGGGTCCTACAGGGAAGAATCTGGTGGGATATGCAGTAGTTACAGACACTGACATTTTAGAAGCTCAATCCTTACCACACAACTTATCTGCACAAGCAGCAGAGTTGATAGAAAACAAGTGTGTTATCATATATACTGACAGTCAGTATGCTTTTTCTACAGTACATGTATTTGCACAACAATGGAAAAATAGATGAATGATTACATCCAGTGGAAAACCTATTAATCATGTGCAATTTATTTTGGAGCTATTAGAATCTATTCAGTTACCTACCAAAGTAGCTATTTGTAAATGTGTAGCTCATACAAAACAACAGGATAAGATTTCATGCAGCTGCAAAGCAAGCAGCCTCAGACTCAGAAACTTTACTTTTAAATGAGGAATTACAACCCTCTGAGATTTTAGATTTAGACATGTTAAAAACAATGCAGATGCTTACTAAAGCAGAAAAACAAAATGGGTAAAACGAGGTGCAACTCTTGAGAATGGACTGTACATTTCCAAAGAAGAAACCGATATTGTAATTTATTTAGATATGCAGCTTTGTTGAGCTATGGGCAGTGCCATGTCTCAACAGGGGGGATGGTACAGTTAGTAAATCGAATATTCCAAACATACGGATACATAAACTACACAAAAAATTTTGTGCAGCTTGTCATACTTGTAACAAGCACCATGCACAAGGAGCATTTAAAACCAAGCAAGGAAGTTTTCCTATACCACCATACCCGTTCCATACTATTTGTATGGATTTCATAGAATTGAATAAATGTGAAGGGAAGAAGTTTTGTTTAGTTATTGTAGACATGAAGTAATCCCTAGATTTGGCATTCTGGAGAGGATTTATAGTGACAATGGCACACATTTTGTGAATCAGACGATTCACCAGCTTGGGAGAATTTTTGGTATCACCTTAAAGAACCATTGTGCCAACCACCCACAGTCAGCAGGACTGGTGGAAAGGTACAATGGTACCCTAAAAAGTAAACTTAGGAAGCTAGCAGAGCAGACCCAAAAGAATTGGCTATCTGCCTTTAGCACTGCTGAGTGTATGAGAACAGTTCCAAATGTAAAGGGTTTGACTCCCTTTGAAATGTTTTTGGGAGAGCATATTATGTGCCTCAGTGGAAAGCTCTCATGCCTGCAGAGCAAGAGGCTGACAGTTCGTTAGCAGAATATATGAATAAATTGTTAACCTAATAAGTCTGTTTTGCAGTTTAAATCTTTTTCAGATAAGGAAGGTCCATACCAGGTTTTGTTGGTTCATTTGACACATTGTAAACCGGTAAAGAACTTTCAACTTGATAAAAACTTTGAGACTGATACACAACCAGACCAAGATGGCCAAAAGCAAAGCGAATAGAAGTTTAGATCAACCCCAGAGATGTTGCATAATCATTTTGTTGTGTGTACATTTATTAACTGTAATTGTGACAATTTTTCTCTTGCTGTGGTTCATCCTACACACAACCACACAAGTGAAAGTCTATAGACTGGCATCCAAATTTTAACACATACCTGGCCATGAAACGTGTTTATGCAGAGACTATGAACATTTCAAATTGCTGGGTTTGTACAGCTATACCAACAGCATATGGAGGACTGATAATGTCTGCTGTCCCTTTGGGGATAAATGAGACTTGGGAGAATTTATTTTTCGACACAGGAACTGTGAGATCACAAGACAAAATAGCATTATTTTTACCTGTTACACAAAAGGGAATTGCTTTTTTTAAAAAAAATATACCCCAAGTAGGATGGAGTAATTGTAATATTACTTATATCTAAGTGTTACATTGAAGTTAAAAGTGGAGGTACTGTTTGTAATACTAACTATGATTCATATTTGAGCACAATGAAAACAACATTGAATGAAGTACGACAAAACCCTGTTTTGTTTAAACAATTGTCAGTTATAGATCAGAAAATGTTTCATGCAGGGCTGATTAGTACTAAAGTAGAAAACTGTTATTTTATTTGTGGGGAAAAAGGCATATAAATGGTTACCTGAGAATTGGTCCGGCAGTTGTTTTTTGGGTTATCTGGTTCCAGCAATAAGACATACTACAGAATTACCTTTGGGTAAGATACGAAACGTAAGGGAAATGGCTCAAAAATCTGAAGGTCCAGTTAAGAAACCTGTGAATCCAGTTGGGAAGATCGAAGCTGGTTGGAAAGACCATAATTCAGTAAAAGACAAAAGTGAATTGACTCATATGGACTTGGGTGACAGTGTTATATCCTGGGCAGGAATACTACCAGCCTATGGAGCAGTCAAATCAATCTGGGAGCTGAGGAAGAGTAATGAGTAATGCAACTTTTTCCACCCTAGAATTGGTGACTGATGAACTGAATGCAATGAGAACTGTTGTGCAAGAATGCTGTGCTTTCCTCATCCTGACAATCGCCATGAGATAAATAATCACCTAGAGGTAATTCAGCAAGTATCAGCCATGACTGAACCAGGCCCAAACCCACTGACGGACTTCTTCCAGAATCTGTTTCTAATGAACATTCTAATTGCTATTTGTGTGGGTATACTCCTAATAGGAGCATGTGTTTGCTGTGGAATTCCCTGCATGAAAAGATCAATCAAAGATTTTGTTGATGTATCTGTTACTGAAACTTTCTGCCAAGATATTGAAATTGAAAGATTGATTTCAGATGAGTATAGATTAAATGACTCACCTAGCTGAAAATCCTGAGTGGGAAAGGCTAGGAGATGAAATGACACTATGCATACTTCAAAATAGAATAAAAAGTATTAATTGGGGGAAAATGTTAGAAAAATATGTATTTAAATATATGCGAAATGCTAGTTTAAAAGCAAGGTAGTTTATAATGCATTTTATTCTATTAATCATATAACAGAAGGGATAAATTCATGTGTAAATGCAAGTAGCTTCTCAAACTCCAGTGTGCTTTGACCCTGATGCCAGCTCAGCAAGCTTAATGTTATGCTTTTCATAAGTGATTATCTGCTGGGTCAGGAAATTAAAATGTGTAAATCTTCCGCTCCTTCCTGATAAGATAACTTGACCTTGAATCTTCCTTTCCTGATGTAGTAATTTGTCCCTGTAAGATAAGAACATAGCTGGTGGGAAAGTGAAACAGTGAACAAAGAGGTGAATTTAAAGTCTGAATCTGCTATTGTATTCGAACTGATATGAGACCTTTAAGCAGTAACTTTACAGAAAGACATTATGACTGGCCAGCTGGATAGCAAGGCCCTATTGTATCTAAAGGAAAAGTTTTTTTTAAATGTACTGCATCAGCATTTTTAGATGAATAGAATACTGTTAGTAAAAGTGATGTAGATGCCTTGTGACTAACCATGTCAGTAAGGTGGGCATAACTTGAATGCAAACATTATAAAATATTCTGTACTTCCTGCATCATGTCAGACAAAATTCTGTACTTGTATGTTTTTTTGCCTCCTGGTGTACACTAGTAAACTTTTGAATCTGAACCTCCTGTGTATTGAATTCTGATTTTTTTATTTAACACCCCAGCAGTGCAAGGTTTCAGTGCCTTCCACATTTTTAGACCAGCAGCTGCACAGACATGGCTAAAAGTGGAGGTGTCTCAATATAGATTGGTAACAAGCATACCTCTGGCATGGTCAAACAGGATGACATGCTGGAGTTCCTCAACATGCAGATCACCATAGACAAAATCCTGGACCATATCCTGACCAACTCTAGGTCACCCTCCATGTCCCAAAAAAGCTCACAATGCATACTTCAACCTACTGCAGGCCCTTACCATCCAAACTAACACCCTACTTATGGGAGACTTTAATTATCCTTCTATAGACTGGGAATTCTATATGGTCTTAAATCTAAAGGCATAGAGATTCCTAGACTTTGTAAATACAAACACCCTTGAACAAATAGAGAATATGCCTACTAGAGACTCCAACATACTGGACTTTGTGATCACAAATATGGGAGAATGCTGCCCCCCTCCAGTGTCTCTTCCTCCCTATTAAGGTCTGACTATGAAGCTGTCTCCTTCAAAATAACAGTCATCTCCCTAATCCCATTAAAATCAATAACAGTCAGGAACTATTCCAAGCCAAATTACCCATTATTAAGTGATGGCTTGTCAAACTTCAATGCCCCTCCAAACCCTGAATACACACTAGCCTATGCTGAATTGCTTTCAGAAACTCTGTACAACCATGTCACTGGCTGCATAGAGGCTGCTGTACCTACCAGAAGTAAGCACAAGACTAGCCCGAGAAACAAACTGCCTTGATGGCATTCAAAATTAAACAGAATTTACAACAAAGGGAAAAATATGGAAAAAATCAGAAAGGGTAATGCCCATAAAGATAAAAGCTAAGCTCTCTCATCAAAATAAATAGGCAACTAAGAGGGCTAATTAGGTCAAGCAACTTTGAGGTTAAGACACACTACCAAGTCAAAGATAATCATAAGGTCTTCTACAGCTATGCCAAAATTCTCAAGGGCCTACACAGCAATGTGTTGGTCTGGTAGTTATTGGCACCACATTCACTGAGCCTGGTAATATAGCAGACCTTTTAGTGGAAACATTCAGTTCCAGCCTTACCCACTTCCCATCCCCAACCAGCCCCCCCAAAAATACCCTCAAACATAACCCCTTCAACTATAACTAGGGAGCATGTACTGGCTACACTCACTAAAGTCAAGAACATGGCCTCAACAGGTCCTGATAACATCCCAGAATGCCTTCTGAATAGTGAGCATCACTGGAGTCAATATTTAACTATAGTCTTAAAACAGGGCTTGTCTTATGTAAATGGAGAACTGCAAAGGACATCACCCTTCATAAGGGAGGACCTTCAACAGATCTTGGAAACTATGGACTCATTAGTCTGACTAGTTTTAGTTGCAAGGCTGTGGAAAGAATTATCATGGAAATTATCAACAAGGAAATAGGTGACATTCAGAAACTTGAGCAATCCCAGTTTGACTTTGTCAAAGGAAGGTCATGTTTACTGAATCTGTTGGATTCTTTGAAAAGGTCACTAAGGCAATGGATGAGAGCTAAAAGGTGCATACTGCCTACCTAGATCTGGCTAAGGCATTTTATACAATACCTCACTCAGGCATTGTAAACTAACTTATGGAGCTAGGTATAAACCTCTGTATAGCACACTAGGAAGCTATCTGGTTCACTGATTGGAACCGGGAGGTTAGAATCAGTGAGGCCACCTTCACAAAGAGGCCAATCATCCGTGGAGTCCCCCTAAGGGTATCTATTAGGCCCACTCCTCTTTGTCATCTACTTCTCAGAAGTCAAAGCCAGTCTCAAAGACCTCTGGCTAAGCAGGTTTGCAGATAATTGAAAACTGGGATCAGTCATTGAGTCACCCAAGTTGACCAACACCCTTTAAGAAGGTCTGATACAGAAAACTTCATGAAAAGCAATGGATTAAAACTCAATACTAAGAAATGCATTATAGTGCCTTTTGGGAAGTCTGCCACCCTGGGTAACTACATCATGAATATGACACCATTAAAAATGCATTCACTAGTCATAGATCTGGGAACTCATGTAGACAGTAACCTAGCCTTTGACTGACGTGTACAAAGTAGTAAAAATAACCTTCTATGTTGCTCAATTTATAAGAAAAGGCATGGCATCTAGGTCCAGAGAGGTCATCATACTGGTGTACTTGGCCCTCATCAGATTCATTATAAAGGAGCATAATGCCCCCTTCAATATGTACCTAATCAGTTGCATGCAGCAACTGGAATGCTCATAAAGGTTCCTTACAAAATGAATACAGGGAGTAAACCCAAAGTCCTATAATGATTGCAGTGGTGGCTGGTGACTTCAAATTAAAGGGAGGCTGCAGGAGACAGCTGAATGGATGGGACCAATGGGAAGGGATGTGGTCAACTACAATCGGGTGGAGCTATGCTCAAAACCACAACAATTGGAACTTTAATTAAATACGCTGCCCTGGGTGCCAAACAGTCATTACAATAGTCCAATCAAGACAAAATGAAGTGTAGAAGAAAAAATATTTCAATGCATTGGCTACATGACAACTTACTTAACATCTAGATGGAAACACAAAGGTTGTGAGGCATGAAAAGATAAATTACTTTTTAAATACATTACTGGTATGCCAGTCAAAACTGCAGTGGTGGTGCTGTGGTAGCTTTGTCACCTCACAGTAAGATGTTGTCCTGTTCAATTCTCAGCTAAAGCGTCTTCTGTGTGGAGCCATGCGTGAATGGGCGTACCTTCGTTGAAGGTTGTGTGTCAGAGCTGGCAACTCGGCATGTAAAAATTTACTGCCAGTCATTAGCAGACCGGAGTTCCGCTGTGGCGACCCCTAACCGGGAAAAGCCAAAAGAAGAAAGAAGACACACTGGTATGCCAGTCAAAATCAAGTACAAAAAAAAACAAGCGTCCCTCAACTCAAGCCACTTCTCCTTGCACTATAATTTATATTCAGCTTTATAAAATTACCAAGTAACATGCTGAAAGTAGCAATCTCTGTGATACCCACACTTGTAAAAATGTTTCTTATCCAAAAAAGGCCTGCTGCCTGACAACAACTATCTACTTGTTTCATGGGGAAGACATGATCAAAGTAAAAAATGAACAGCAAACAAGAAACAAGCTCAAGATAAATTGCTTAAAGGATTACTGCACAAGTTATGGACCACACATGATAGACTGGCATTCTGATTAGTTTATGGGTAAAGCCTGCAAAGATGACTGCAAGTCTCCAACAAATGTAATGAGCTTCAGAAAATACTGTAATCCTGTGTTTTATTACAAATACTGTATTATGCATTTCAATACCTAAGGCTTATACGTTATCTAGTTATGTAAATATTCTCTGCATGGCAACAACAAAAAGGCTTTCAATGTTGGTAATTCTTTAACACTATGCTTATTAAAGCTTACTTGCATCTTACAATCTCCAACAAGCTTACCTGATGGTCATTAAAGCATTGCTACTTAAACACAGAGCAACAGGGCACTGCAACAGCATGCATTTTCTGAAAAATAAGAAGCATAAATCAACAGTATAAAAATATGACAGAAAACCAGAACATTCTGCAAAATCAAGGACAGATGAAAAGCCACGGTCGTACTTGTGGTCTACTTTGGATGGGGGAATAATCTGCACACTTAACTGCATAACTGCTCCTTGCCTTGCTTGCACACATCCAGAACCACTACAATGGGGAGTGGGGTGCAACAAGTATGTCACAATTTGAAATGTCTCTGGCTGACGGAGATGGTTCTGGAACCATACCTCTCAACCTCAGGGCAAGAAATCTGGATAAAGCCATACATAGAAGTGCCCCAAAAATAAGGACAATTTTTAAATATTGCTCTTATAAACTTAGAAAGATAATAGAATAGTAGTAGGTCTTGCTTTATGAATTTTCTGAAGGGTATGAAATCTGAAACTCAAATTTCTGCCATTATTTTCTAACTTCAATCTTTAATGATTTGCCACTAATTTGCCAGAAAACTACAATTTTATGAAAAACAAACCAAAAATGTGATGCAAAAATATAAAACTGCCACACAATACAGCTGGGATCCTGTCAAAGAAGGGACATCTTTTTAATATTAGTACTGTTAACTTTTAACTTGAGCAGCTGGCAAATTCAGAGCATCTACATGCATTTCTGAAATAAAAGCAAACTATAACTCTGATCATTACAGTTAATTATAATTGTAAACCCTTCACGTTTTCTTCCAAGATTGCCATTTTGCGGAGGGATTATTAGGGGAGAGCAACATTTTGAGCCAAAACTGGGGACGGTTGAGAGGTTTGGATATTCCTAATTCTATAAAGCGATTTATTTGCACATACCTCTCAACTTCTTAATGCAGGAAATCTGGACAAGACCAAATATATTGAGGGAACATACAAACAGTACTAAAATTTGCTCTTGTATAAACTTAAGACAGTTGATAGAATAGCAGGTCTTGCTTTAGCATGCATTTTTCTGAAGTTTATGATGTCTGAAACTCAATCCCTGGGATTCATGAAGCTTGCGCCATGCGACGGAGTAGCATCGGCGATCTAGCGCCAAATATGGCCATCGAGCAATTCAGGTAAGAGCTGTTTCCATGTGCGTTACCAGCTTATGCCAGAGCTGCGCAGCAATTACCCCATGCGCATCAGTGTAGCATGAAAATGAAGGTATATAGTGATTCTTGAAGTTGTGCAGGCGTAGTGTAAGCATGTAGAAATGTAAACCAAAAAAAAAACGGTTTACATGTTGTCAAACATAAAATCGGAGCCATGAAAGCGGACCAAACTTAGGTATTATAATGTTAATATATGCCAATGGCTAAATATATAGCCAATGGAATAAAACAACATGCACAACATATAAAAAATAACATTTAATTTCATGGCCACACCAACGCAAAGTAAAACCGCAGTGCATCGGTGCACAAACGGGATAATAAGGAAAATATATTTAGATGTCATAAAAGTGTAATGTAACGCAATTCATGATATCCTCATAATAGTCAATGGCACGCATGCACCACAACCATGGCGCAAGGGTTGCTAAGGGTCTGTGACAGTGTTCCGTGCGATAACTAGGAATTAGCATTCAATGCCATGCAAATGAGTCAAGTAATACTGAATCGCAAACGTCCCGCCGGTGTAAGGATGTACCACATGGTGTAACGTTACAACACCGAGGAGTGGCCTGGAGGTAAACATGACATCAAGAGAGGGGCGCGCCACTGTAGCTGTAAGCACATTGGATCATTGCTAATCCGTGTTGTGTGTTGCTAAGCAAAGCCACAGGATATTGGTGTGAAAGTAGCCATAGCTTTGGTTAGATGAGAGCACACAAGGTAACCGAACGTTCATGTGAACGTGGATGAAAATGCGCACGAAACCTGGTGAACGGATGTGCGCGTTGCGCAGCACAGCTGATACAGGAAGGATACAGGAAGACAATAAGGAAATGCTGCAGCATGGTAACTGGAGAACAAATGAGTAATTAACACCTAGAAACTCACAGTGGTCCATAGACAACAGTTAACAAGGCTGCTAACAGCTACCTGCAGAACAGGAAAGGGGAGGTGCCATACAGCAAAGAAAAGAGAACCATCACAGCAGAAGAAAGCAAACTTGCTGTAGATCAGCTACATAACACATTCCCCAACACAATCATGGGTTGTGGAAGCACAAAACAAGAAAGGTGCCGGCTGGATGCATGCCTGACAATGGGAGGTGAATCGGGTTGAAAATAGAAGTAAAAGGCAATAGATGAATCATGGCAGACAAGCGTAAGTCAACACCAAAGGCCCCACAATAGCAGTACCTGCTGTAAAACCAATAATTAAGATACCCTGCAGCTGAAATACCACAAACACACCCAATTACACCAGCATCATCCATTGCACATTAGTATAAAGTGTGAAAGCCCCATACACACACTTGTGTATTCCCAGACACTCTGCACCATTGGTGTATACAGATGGGGAACTTTTAATATGTATATGTTAGGGGCTGCCATAGCTTTGATTCACCAGCATATGTTGGAGACTGACGGTAATGTGGAGGATGATGCTGACAACCACCTCAGGCACCAGAGGAGGAGATGAGTGTTCAGACCCAGGGTAATCTACCAGGGGCTACATGATCTAGAGATAGTAGAGCATTACAGGGTGGACAGGGACATCATACAGCAACTTGTTGAGCTGTGCCAGCCACACCTCAGAGCCAGAAGTAACAGAGGGGAACCCATCCCAGTGGACACGAAGGTATGTGCAAGCTTGAGAATACTAGCCACAGGTACCTTCCAAAGGCCAACTGGGGATATCATGGGGATCTCACAGGCATCAGCATCCAGGGAACTCCACCAGTTCCTGGATGCCATGTTACCACATGCCAATGAGCACATATACTTCCCTCGAATGCAGAAGGAGTTGGCCAGCAATATGCATCTCTTCCATTATGTGGCAGACTACTCGGAGGTACTGGGTGCAATAGACTGTACGCACATACACATCAAGTCACTACCCGGTGAGCAGGGTAGGCGCTACATAAACCGCAAGGGATTCCCCTCCATCAACTGCCAGGTCACGTACAATGCCCAGGGCATTGTCATGGATATGTGTGCTGGCAGTCCTGGAAGCTATCACGACTCCCACATCTGGCATGCCTTACAGCTGTATCAGGTATTTGCCAGGGGGGACATCCCATATGGCCACCTGGTGGGGGATGCTGGCTATGCACTGGAACCATGGATGTTGACACCCATCAGAAATGCACACACAGCCATGCAAGAATGCCATAATGAGGCACACGCAGAAACCAGAATCATCATAGAGCGCATGATTGGGATGCTGAAATCACGCTTCCGTTGCTTGGATGTATCTGGTGGAGCCTTGTAGTACTCTCCTGGAACGTGTGACCACATCTTCATAGTATGTGCCATGCTACACAATATGATCCTGCGGAAACAGCTGCAGCAGGGACAGAATGGTGAAGGCCCTCACAGCCCACCACCATTGCCAAGGGACCCACAGGCACAGGGGGACTCAGAGCATGAACACCCTGTGCTAGCCCCAGTAGGCAGATGGAGGCATGCCCAGTATGCCCATGCCTTGGCAAAGAGGGAATGTATAGCACACATACTGACAGTGTAGGCACTCATGGACTGACACCCTTCTCCACCTGCACACACAGCAAACATGGATGGCACACATACACGGCCACCTGTAAATTGTCATGTATAGGTGGTCTACTGTGTGCATCCTACATAGGTAGCCCTCAACTATTGTACACACAACCGCCATTGGCACAAGGTAAGTCAATACCTGAACAATATATTAAGCTATCAACATGTGTCCATACTGTATGTACAGGTTCATAGATACATAGGTAGGTACCTGCCCAACCGCTGAGGCCACTCATAAGCATAGGCAAAATGTGTCTGCTGTTGCCACCCCATCGATCAACTAACTGTCCCTCTGTGGAGCAGAGCCACTTGCGGGATCCCTGGGGTGTAGCTACTATTCACCACCCACTCTGCAAGGATTCCCCAGAGTGTCAGTGAGGGGTTTTGCATAATGTAATCAGGGATGTAGTTCCAAATAATAGGGAGTATCCCTGACAGGAATCTTCACAGATGTGTACATGTTACATAGTATACCTTAAACACAGCTTGCATATATAGGTAGTTCTCCACAGAATAATAAACATGTGGAACATACAACCACTGAAATGTGCATTAACCACCCTTGCACTACCAGTGCCTGCTCTGAGAGGTGAGGTATCACTGCCAGGATAAAAACATGCAACCATGTACACATTCATCGCAGTAACATACCACTAAGCTACCTGAGATGTACCAATGGCAGTTGTGTATACTGATAGGATAAAGCACAAAAGGTAGGAATGTGTTGAAATAAGACAAACCGGCATGTATGTTTTATATATATATATATATATATATATATATATATATATATATATATATATATACATACATATATCTATATATATATATATATATATATATATATATATATATATATATATATATATATATATATATATATATATATATATATATATATAGAGAGAGAGAGAGAGGGAGAGAGAGAGAGATATGTCGATATATGGAGATATACATATATATATATGTAGATATATAGATAGGTTAATAACATCTACATAACCATGGAGGTACATATAAATGGGATACCTACCACATCCCAACTGCTTTACATACTGACACACATAATCCCGAGGCTTAAGGTCTGCAAAGATCACAGTACCGAAACAACAGATGCACGAGGTGTAATCTCACGATGTTAATAGACATTTAGTCAGTGCTTCTGGTGTTGCGGTTTGGGTAGGTTACTGTGTGTACGTGTGTTTCTTAAGGCTGTAGTGTGTGTAAGTGTGTGTTCTGTGTGTGGTGTGTGTTCTTGGGGGACTGTAATGTGTGGTTGTGGATTAGCTTTGTGCATCTTTTTGCGTGACCTAGGATGTAGAATATTAAAGTAGGGGGTGGTGTGGGTGGGCGCAGACTCCTACATTGGGGGTATAGGGGGGCTTGGCCACCTGCTCATACGTAGTGTAAGATGGTTTGTTTGGATGTGTTGGGTAGCAGTGTGTCTGTGTGTGCATGTGTGTGTTCCATTTTCATGTTACCTTCGTGAGTTACTGTCGATGTCGGTAATGTGTGGTATGGGAGTCTGTTCCTGGGACTGTGTGTGTCGGAACGCTGTGGTTTCAGGATTCCATAGGTCTCCTGTATACAGTGGTTGAAGTGTTCACATATGTGTATAACATAGACCATAGCCATCACACATTCCACCACTACCAACCTTTATGAACAAAGGATATGGAGAGTATATGCCTATACACCATTACACATATGTGCTATGGACATGAGCCAATGATAGTGTTACCACCTGTTCCACTTTGCGAGGTACACTCCCTCTTTGGGCGGTTGTGTCCTCACCAAATATATTAAACATGGCAAATGTCCTGGGATTGCAGGACATAATTATGTCCCATATGTACTGTAATAGTTGCATACAATTGTTATTTCTGTATCTAAAGTACCTACATGGTACAGGAAACAGGATAAGCTACTAAACTGCTACAAAAATAAGCTTATACTTAGACAAGAAAGGAAAGTTCTGTCCCTTGTACTGACCGTGGGTTTGTGTCGGCCTGTAAAATCAGATGTGTGTCCCGAAAAGGACCCACTATGGACATATGAAAAGGTGGCAACCCTAGCCAAAGAAGGTCAGTCACCAACACAACTATGATGACTGCAAATACCTATGACAGAAATATACAGCTATCATGTAGCAACACGTCATTACATTCAGATGTATTACCGAAGGGATTCAAGGACTAACATCACCTGCATGCTATACAGGAACCACATAACAGTGCCTTTTAATGAATCAGCCTGCAAATACCATTGTATTAGTCCACAAAAGGATAGGTGTTCAAATAGGGAAGGAACCCTCACGCACATAGCGATTATGTATAAAAGCAGTTGCTACATGCCTGCATTTGCTAAGCACACCCACCATCACTCCACACACCCAAACATATTACAATAAAAACTGTAATAACATCACAAATCATTCACACACTGTTTGACATCTGCAGAAGCCTTAACATACCTTGTCAGAGACACACTAACATGGCCCTATGTGAAATAGCTGCTGTTATACAATGGAACAGCTGCTGATGTAATAGGGTTTGTTTGCACTAATCCCATTTCAGAGGGTTGTGCATACACCGGGATGTGTTAGCAATTATTGAGTAACAGCACAGTATGCTACACTTGTACACCAAATCAAGGATGTCTGGTGAGCACACTGTACACCACATAACAGTTCGTGCATAGCCATATGGCCTTGAGCTGGCCAAACATCCTTGCCAGACTTAAAAATCTGCAGAAGTGTCAGGTACAAACAAACCCTGTATAAGTAGCACTGTTCCAAAATATAACAGCTGCACTCACATGTAGAACTAAATCGTCTAGCCATTACACACAGTCCACGGGAGTCATGAAGCTAATATATCTCTGTGCATCTCCATATAGCTGTTGAAATATATCGCAATAACACATCTAGGCTGTCTCCCTCGAAAGTAAGGCAAACGGACAACACCCAAAAGGAGTACTCACTTATACACCACTGTTGCCATGGTATCGGCTAATGGAGTAGCTGCACAGCTGATGTGCATCCAATTAACTACTTTGGAACAGCAACTGGTGGACAGGATACCACATTACCAATATGTAACTAGAAAAGGATGTGTTATCACACATTCAAACCATCCATATATACCAGCGGAACATTACAAAGAACATTGAAACACAAACCGAAAAGGATTGAATCAACTGTTAACGACACCTCGGGTTACTAATAAGGTATGTAGAACAGTCAGTATGTCTGTGTATGTAGTACTATTCTGTAGTATTTAAAGTGCATGCAATCCATATAGTGGAAACAGTTATCTTGTAGTGATGTATTGTTGAGCATAGTAAAGCTTGTAGTATTTGTGTGTACTGCTGTAGGTCAAAAGGCAAACACTGCATACACCACAAGGGATGCTATATAAGGACTTTGAACAGAAATACTCCTCACCAGCCAACGTCAGTGGCAGGGCTGGTCCAACAAGTATGTGCTATAACAGGGGATAGTATATGTTGATATATTGTAACTGCAGCTATATGTATGGGTGTAATACAGAGAATAACATGTGGAAGGTTGGGCCACTTTGCAAGTATGTTTTGCATTGTGGAATATTGTGCCAATAATTGTGTAATGTACAGTATTGTAGGCAGATATGTATTACAAGCTACACAGCATTACTGTAATGGTAGGCAAACATTAGTTATGTAAATTGGCATTTACAATACACAATAACAGGATACATATGTCTTTTAGTGAGCCGACAGTTTATCAGCATGATAGCAAAGTAAAATGGAAGAGCTATTTAACTATCCATGCACATAAGACATGTAATATGTGCAATGGGAGGTACTAGGCTGTCTTACCAAGGGTATCTGTAAGCCTAGCTAGTGTGTGTTGTCTTTCACAACCCCCATGGGTTGGTTCCCTGTGCCTCTGAATGGCAGAGCCAATAGTTCCCTGTGCCTCTGTCCAGCAGAGCTACTGCAGTGATTCCCAGGGTACATGTCTGTCTCCCATCCACACGTCAAGGTTTCCCTTGAAGAGTGCTCATGAGGGGCCCTGCCTGATGTACATTGGAATTACGTTCCAAAGCATAGGGAGTGTCCAGGTCAGGAATCTATCCGTCCAGCACATCCTACTCATCATTGTGGTTAGGTGTATATTCCTAGAGCATGTGGCTCTCAGGGGCTTCTGTTTAGGTGTAGCATATCCAGTAATACAGGGTCGGACATGGGCCTTGTATGTCAAACAGAGATCACCTGTGAGTATGCGGTATGCAACTGAGTACAGCTGGAGTTTCATAGGTTGGGCTGCATAGGTCATCTGTTTGAGGTCAGTAATATTCTTGGTGTGGTACTGGTGTGGTCTTCCAAGCTGTTGCAGTTGTCTTGTAAGGTATATCCCAAATAGGGTGTTGTATCCTTTAATGGGTCTAATATGACATGTGTAGAGTCACAATGGCCCCTCTGATCTGGATGCAAACCCATTAGAGATTAGAGGGGCCATGTAGAAGGATATTCTAACCACCTTGTCATTATGGGTATTGAAGGAGAGATTGCTATCTGCTGTTGTTTCCGGATCCTGTATTACCTTTTCTGTATGTAGGGTACTAGCACCTATGTGGTAGTCCATGGGTAATTATTTATATCCAAAGGGGATGACTATGCACTTTTAGGCATTCAGCTTGACGTAATGATATTAACACCAGGTATCCGTCTCAGTGCGACCCTTCCAGAGTGTAGCATGAAAATGAAGGTATATAGTGATTCTTGAAGTTGTGCAGGCATAGTGTAAGCATGTGGAAATGTAAACCAAAAAAAAAATGGTTTACATGTTGTCAAACATAAAATTGGAGCCATGAAAGCGGACCAAACTTAGGTATTATAATGTTAATATATGCCAATGGCTAAATATATAGCCAATGGCATAAAACAACATGCACAACATATAAAAAAATAACATTTAATTTCATGGCCACACCAACGCAAAGTAAAACCGCAGTGCATCGGTGAGCAAACGGGATAATAAGGAAAATATATTTAGATGTCATAAAAGTGTAATGTAACGCA
Source organism: Protopterus annectens (assembly GCF_019279795.1). Lineage (NCBI taxonomy): Eukaryota > Metazoa > Chordata > Ceratodontiformes > Protopteridae > Protopterus > Protopterus annectens. The sequence goes on along the minus strand of NC_056744.1, from coordinate 558,667,303 downwards.
ATTCATGATATCCTCATAATAGTCAATGGCACTCATGCACCACAACCATGGCGCAAGGGTTGCTAAGGGTCTGTGACAGTGTTCCGTGCAATAACTAGGAATTAGCATTCAATGCCATGCAAATGAGTCAAGTAATACTGAATCGCAAACGTCCCGCCGGTGTAAGGATGTACCACATGGTGTAACGTTACAACACCGAGGAGTGGCCTGGAGGTAAACATGACATCAAGAGAGGGGCGCGCCACTGTAGCTGTAAGCACATTGGATCATTGCTAATCCATGTTGCGTGTTGCTAAGCAAAGCCACAGGATATTGGTGTGAAAGTAGCCATAGCTTTGGTTAGATGAGAGCACACAAGGTAACCGAACGTTCATGTGAACATGGATGAAAATGCGCAACGAAACCTGGTAAACGGATGTGCGCATTGCGCACCACAGCTGAAATAGGATGGATACAGGAAGACAATAAGGAAATGCTGCAGCATGGTAAACATGCAATTACAGCTTGATAATGTTAGGTATTATACGAAATGGGTTAACAAATATGAATTTGATGGTAAACTAGATAATTTACACTAGTTAAACTCCTTAAACAGCTTAAATCTGATGCAGGAGGTCAAAAATGAATCAGGCATACCAAGCAATAGGTGGATTATAGCAAACTGAAATAAGCTGAAAAATCAAAAATAATATTTGCAAAGAGATATAGCTAATTGTAATATTACAGCTCCTCCCTCCTCCTCCTTGCTCCTCAACTGTGATATAGAACAGTGATGAAATAACGCATCCTTAAGTTTGCAAGACTACAACCATTTGTTAGATCCACAGACTTGTGTCCCGTAACACGCAGAAACACATGAAATGTTTAAATTATACCAGATAGAGAGAAATCTACAGGATGAGAGTGAGGAAGAAAGGCGTCTACCAGAAGCCCTAAAACTGTGGCAGGGACAGGAAGGGCATCCAACACTCTTAGTATATAGACTCATGGACACCGAAGATATCCGAAGGAAGGCCAAGGAAATCCCCAACCAAAAGTTAATTTTTACGAAATTTTTAGATTGGCAAGGCAGAGTTAGTCACCACTTGTTGGGGAAGAAGAAAGTGTAAAGATAAATGGTAGGTCTGTATCAAAGTATGATTTGTAAAATTGAATCCTCGTGAATGCAGAATTCAGCCACCCTGCCATAGTGATGTATAATAAACAGGAGTGAAAGCCCACAGACAAAATCTCAGAAATGGAAACCTAGAGCAGAATGCACTTTGTACAACCGCAACAGAAACACATAAATAGATTGATACTGGTGCTAGATTATTAGGAATGTTTGTCAATCATAGCGTATGTCGATTCCCTGAGAACCAAAACAAATGATTCCCCATATGAACAACAATTAGTAAAATGCATTTTGAAAGGTTGCATTGCACCTATTAGTAGCTTCATTACGAAGCATATACGAATTGCTCCAACAGGAAGCCCTACTCGAAGAATGCATGCTGAAGATTTTTAATAGCAAGTACAGCATGCAAAGTTCTCACCGCCATGGCGAGCCAAAAGTATTGTATTGCAGTCAGGTGCAAGGGCTGTCGCCTAGGAAACAAGCAGTTCAATACAAACCTATCGAAGATTTCCGAAGAGAGAAAAGAGAAGCTCAAATGCAGCGCATTCAGTGATTGTAGGCAAAACAAGAAGCGTAATTACAGACGATATGGATGAGGATCACCATATGATAGTGAGGATGCACTGCCATGGTTTCTGTGGGAATCACCAGTAACAGCAATGGCAAATGGAAAAATGGAAGGAGGAAAATGACCAGACAAATGGAACCCAGCCTTAGATTTAGTATTTGCCGGAGCCTGAGCTCTACCTAGCAGATGCGTAAAACTCAGCGGCACTCTGTGAGGGCGTCAAATTCCGTGCGAATGGGTGAGCATCACGGACTTGATACAATCTCCAAGTTACCGCGGGAACATACCGAATCGATTGTATATCAGTAAAAGCAGCAGCAGATAGCTGCGCAGGTTTACCCCATGATATAGCAATAACTGACCTTGTTTCAGCGCACCGGATAGCAGTTGTTTTGCAGCGCCCAGTGCTTCCATTGGGAATCTGGCAGAAGAGCCAGAAGCAGTAGCTCCCAACCCAGCGGGTGCATGGAGGCACAGAGAAATGGATACCTTTGTGAAAGGATCGGAGGATTTAAACCTTTATGGCGCTGTTGCACTCATACTGGTCCAGGGCAGTAAACGGTAATTGATGAACGAAGCCATCAGTAAAGCCTCCCTTATACCAACCACAGCATTTACGCACGTACTCTATACTACCAAAATACCGCACCATAGAGTAAGGGGAGGCGAACCAAGTTAGAAACGCACCAGATTGGTTTTACACTTTGTACTGGATACTGAGAGAGAACATGAAGCAGCGTCTAGCTGTACTCCTCAAGAATTCCTGCATTGCAGACCACCATACGTCAGCCCTGATGCGCAACAAAAGTAAAGTTAAAATGGCAGATCTAGAAAAGCACAAAACAGACCATTTGAAACCGCCGTAACAAAGAGGGATACAAAACGAAAACTGAATTGGTTGACGCCTGAACACACATCCAGCTTGTACACTTACAATCTAAAAAGCGAGGACAGCTGATTAGCGATCTTGCCAATAGAAGAAGAAACAAAAGCACCTTATGTGAAATTCAATATCTTTGGTCAACAAACCAAGTCAGATAGTAGGACTTGTCGAACAACAGGACCAGCATTTTAATTACACCAGAGTCGGCACTTGGACCCGCATGAAAGACAATACCCTTTGAGAAGGGATGCAGTAGAATTCAAAGCTCGCTGTGGCAGCATTACTCCCGAAAGGTACCTAGTAGTAATATCCTGATTCACCATGTAATACACTCATTCCTCATTCAAAAACAAGCAGAATGGTGGAATAGTACAATTCTAAAGCTATGAAAACAATTGATGATACAAAATTTCCAGTTTACGTGCCAGACCCTCACTGTAAGCAATGATTTAGTCCCAACCCCAGTATTTCTGTGGTGGAATATTAGCAATGCTTTCTTTTCAAATTCCTATACCCGTCACAAATGATAGTCAATATTGGTTTGCGTTTGATTTCAGGGGTGAGAGGGTATCCGTGTACCTGAACTGCAGGGATGCACAGAGAGGCCAACAATGTTGCGCCTGAAATGGCTAGCAACCTGGTGAGTTTACCCCCACCGGGAGGTAGTCAATTCACTTCATGTAGATGGCCATCTTGCCTAGCCCCACTTACAGCAACAGTGCAGGGGATGCTGTGGCATTATTGAGGTGCAGCAAAATTTTGCACACAGGGACAGCCAGTAAAACAAAACCAAGTACAACTTTGGAGAAAAATAAGTTAGATACTGGGATATGTAATAATCCAAACAGCAGAATACCAGATGAGTGGAAGCGAAAAACAGCAATTTTGCGCTGTTCCCAAACCAACAACCGCAGCAGAAAATGATGTCTTTCTTAGGTACAACTAATTTTTGTCGGAGCTGATAACAAATTATGCTTAGAATCGCCCCACTGACGACGATATACACCAATGCAGCACAAGATATTTTATGATGGATATCAGAAGAAATGGCTTTCTGTTGAAGCAGTTGATAGCTTCTTCATTAGTTTTGTAATTTCCAAATTATCAAAGTTTTTTCGCACCGGGATTGTGCGGCGGCGGGTACGACGGCCAGTATTGATGCGGCAAATAACATGGCAAACGCCTATAGCCATTCACCAAAAGACCTGAGGGAGCATGACCAAGCCCGTAAAGGTAGTTGCAGCCGCAATGCAGGCCGCTCAGCGGCCACCTCTCATAATATAGAGTGGTTCCGCAGCGGTATTTACTTGGCCGTGAAATGGTAGCGCCTTTCCTGCTGACATTCCTTTCGGCATTTCACGAGCCAAACTGGCGGCACAATTGAATCCATACCATATTGACCCATCAACATTAATTCCAACTCCCGTGGAGGCACACCACATTGCGCTGTCGGTGAAATCAAACAGTTACTTTCCCATGTCTGCAGATATGTTCCTGCCGAAAGCGTATTACGTGGACGCTCGCGCAGAAGGGGTCCTACAGGGAAGGAACGGGCAGAAGTTACATACCGACATTTTTAGGAAGTCAATCCTTACTAATAACTTATCGCGTCGTTATGGAGCGATAGCTTTAATTAAGCATGTACTTTAGCAAAACAAGTGTTATCATATATACCTGACAGTCAGTATGCTTTTTCTACAGCATATTTCAAACAATGGGTGCGATGAACATTACATCCAGTGGAAAACCTATTAATCATGCAAATTGGTTTTGGTTATGAATTCATTCAGTTACCTACCAAAGTAGCTATTTGTGTCGTAGCTCATACAAACAACAGGATACATTTCGCATACCAGCCTTATGTTCTAGACCTGAAATCCTTTATTTTTAAATGAGGAATTACAACCTTCCGAGATTTTAGATTTGTATGTTAAAAACAATGCATGCCATATTTCTACAAAAGGAGAAAACAAAATAAAAGTAAAATCCAGGTGTTCTTTGAACACCGTATACTCAAAGAAGAAAACCTGTTATTGCTGCCTGAATTATTAGATATGCAGCTTGTTGAGCTATGGGTAGCGTCTCAGGGGGCGGCGTTAGTAAATCAATATTCCAACATATTGACATGGCAAACTGGCTACAAAAATTTTATGGCTTCATATCAGGTAAACGCGCCGCTATACTAAAACCAAGCGAAGTTTTCCTAAATACCATACCCGCTCCATACTATTTGTATGATTTGTTGTGAATTGAATACAAGGAAGAAGTTTTGCCAGTTATTGTATACGTTTTTCTAAATGTAGCTTTTCCAACCAAACCGATGCAGCAAACAGTGGCAAAAAGCCCATAAAGCGAAGTAACTCCTGCATCGGTGGCCCTGAGAGGATTTATAGTGACAATGGTACATTTAAATCAGGACGATTCACCAGCTTGGTATTTTGGTACCTGGTGTTCACAGTTAACCACCCACAGTCAGTAGGATTCGTGAAAGGTACAACAAAATTAAAAAGTAAACTTAGGAAGAGATACCCCAAAGATCGCTAAGTACGCTCGCCTTTAGCACCGTTTATATATAACAGTTCGTCGTAAAGGGTTTGACTCCTTTGAAACGTTTTTTTGGGAGAGCATATTATGCGTGCTCCTTAGTGGCGTTTTTCCAAAAGTTCGCAAGAGAGTGAAATATGCCAAAGTTCGTTGAAGAATATAGCGAATAAATGTTAACGAATAAGTCTGTTTTGGCAGTTTAAATCTTTTCTATACAACAGACCTAACGTGGAAAGGTCGGCCCGTACAACCAGCCTAAGTGACGGTTAAAAATCAAGGAACCGTATGGGAAGGTCCATACCAGGTTTTGCTGGCAACGTCATCGCAGCGAAATTATAATGCCCCAACCATTTGACATTGTAAAACCGGGAAGAACTTTCAACTGGACAAAACTATACCTATTACACAACCAGACCAAGATACCAAAAAGCAAAGCTTAGCGCCAGAGAAGTTTGTGGACCAAACCTGAGATGTTGTATGGGTACCCAGCCTTTTGTTGTGTGTACACATTTATTAACTGTAATTAGGTCACCTTTTCTCTTGCTGGCCCATCCTGCCACACAACCAGCGCCGTTGCGCGGAAGGCAGAGAAGCCGCCTGCAGACCGGCACCAAACAATACACCACAAAACGTACGCGGAGAGATCGAACATTTCAAATTGCTGGGTTTGTAAGAAGCTATACCCACAGCAGCGGAGACTGATGGTTCAAGGTCCCTTTGGGGATAAAAAATGAGACTTGGGAGAATTTATTTTTCGACACAGGAACTGTGAGATCACATGCATTATTTTTAAATGCTGCCAGCGTAAAGGAATACGGCTTTTTGAAAATCATAATTCTGTAGGTATTGAGTAAATGTAATATTACGACATCCGCCATGTTTACTAAAGCGCGGAGGTACTGTTTGTAATTATCAACGGCGATTCATATTTGATACGTCGAAACAACATTGAATGAAGCACGACAAACCCTGTTTTGTTTTAAACAATTGCCGCATCAAAATGCCGCTGATGCGATAGTACTGCAGCGGAAAACCGTTTGGCCAGGAAAAGGCAACTGGTTACCTGAGAATTGGTCCGCAGCTTTTGGGTTATCTGTTCAGCACAAGACATACTAAATCATTTCCGGTATATACCAAACGTATGGAAATGTCGCAAAAACCAAAGTGTCCAAAGGAACCGCAACGAAGCGAAGACTACGGTTAAAAGACCATAATCCAGTAAAGTATGCCAATTGACTCCATACACTAAGTATGAAATATATCCGGGTAACAATACCATCAAAGGAGCAGTCAAATCAATCGGTTGAGCAGTTGTCAAACTTCTACAAATGGCAATGCAACCTTTCCACCCCAGAATTGGTGATCATTTTAACCAACAGGTCTGCCAAAGCGCAAAAATCGATGGTTCTTGACTTCACCCTAGCGGCGAGAGTACATGCGTCAGCTTTTATCAAAGAAGAATGTTGTGGCTTCATCCCTGATAATCGCTTATGATAAATAATACCTGAGGTAAATTCAGCAAGTATCAGCCATGTGGATCAACTGTGCCCAAACCCCACCTAATTTACTCTTCCAGAATCTGTTTGGGTGGGGGTTCCAACCCACTGTTTGGTCAATTGTTATTTAGGTATACCATATACATGTGTTTGCTGTGGAATTCTGCATTAAAAGCATTCAATCAAAGTATTCTGGCGATGTATCTGTTACTGAAACTTCGCCAAGATAATGAAATGGAAAGATGACTTGTATGACGCTTTTTCTGAAGTATATTACCACTCAAATGAATAAAACTGAGGGAGCGTCGAGATGTTACCTAAAGGCTTCCGTTAAAATAGAATAAAAAGCATGAATGAAAATATGTATTTAACATGCGAAAATGCTAGTTTAAAAGCAAGGTAGTTTATAATGCATTGGCCTATTAATCATATAACAAAGGGATAAACTATGTAAATGCGAAGCTTCTTAAACGTGCTTGACTCCTGACCCTGGTAGCTGCCCAGCAAGCTTAATGTTGCGCTTTCATGATTATCTGCCAATAAAATAAAATGTAAAATCTTCCGCCTCTTCCTGATAAGATAATCCTGACTCAAACTTTCCTTAGCGTATACTCTGTCCCGTGACAAGGCTGGTGTAAGCGTAAACAGTGAATGGCAGGGTGAATTTAAGTCTGAATTCACATGGCCCAGTCCATATAGACCTTTGGCACAGAAAGAGCGATCACAGCCGGATAGCGCCCCACAAAGGAAAAGTTTTGAAATAAAATTGCAAGTAAGATAACTGAATGCATTATAAAATATTCGTACTTCCTAGATCATGTACCCATCGAATCCAACCCCAAATGCACCGAGAGTGTCCATCCCATCCAACCAAAAGTCACAATGCATCAAACTTCATCATCCCAAACCAAATAACCTACTTGGTATATCTACCTATCCTTCATAATGGGTTCTGTTCAACGAAGCGCAAGAGATTCCTTAGACTTGTGGGGTCATGTTCACTCAATATAGCATTGAATGATTCTGGACTTGTGATCAGCAAACATGGCACGCCTCCCCAGTGCCTTTCCATTATGTCTGGAATTATGAAGCGCACAAATATCTCCCCAACCCCATTAAATCAATAATGTTTGCAAAACCATTCTAAGCCACCAATTTTAATTATTAAGTGATGGTTTGTCAAACTTCAATGCCCTCCAAACCCTGAATACACACTCAGTCTATGCTGAATGTTTCAGAAACCCCAGCAACCATGTCAATAATTGCATGAGCTGCTGTACCTACCAGCGGCAGACTAGTCTCTGAAACGCCTTGATGGCATTCCAAATGCAACAGAAATATACCATGAAAATATGGAAAATCAGAAAGGGTAATGCCCTATAAAGATAAAACCAAGCCTCTCATCAAATAACAGGCAACTAAGAGGCCACTAGGTCAAGTAAATTTGAGGTTAATACTACCACCAAGTCAAAGATAAACTATAAGGCTCGCTATGCCAAAATTAATATTAAGTAATCATCTGATTGAATGGTGGTACCCACTCCAGCTCATCCACTGGCCCCCAACCAGCCTCCCCCAAAAAATAAACTTCTAACTTATGGAAATTCCATACCCCTTACTAAAAGTCATGAAACAATGGTCTTCAATTGTCTCGATATCCGGAATGCCTTCAAATAGAGTACTGAATATTTAACTGAGGAAGTCTTAAACAGGGTTTCATCTTAGGAGAACAAAGGATGACATCTTCGGCGGAAAGAATTTCAATGATCTTAAACTAAGACCATTATCGACTAGTTTGAAAGAATGACGAAATTACAAGGGAAGAAGATATTCTAAAACTGAGCGAACGACGGTCAGCGGAATGCTTTACCGAATCTAAGTGATTTTAAAAATTGGCGCATGGAGAGCTGAAAATACCACCTAGATCTTAGCTGGCATTTACAATACCCCACCAGTATTACAAAACAACTTATGGAGCTGTGGCAGAAACCCTCTGCAGGAAGGCCACTAGGGAAGCTATCTGGTCACCATAGAACCGGAGGTTAGAATCAGCGGAAATACCTTCATGCAAGAGGCTGAACATCCGCAGTCCTCTTATGTGCCCACAGTCACCTCTTGCCACTTCGTGCCGAAGCCCAAAATTTCATTGAGCAGGTTTTGCATACCGAAACTGGGATCAGTCATTGAACAAGCTAACAAAACCTTACAAGGTTCATAAAGAATACCGCTAAAAGCAATGGATTAAAACTCAATACTGAAATGCATTATAGTGCCTTTAAAGTCTGCTGTACCCGGCACCCACTGAATAATACCATTGGGTGCAATTTCATCAGTCAAGCAGATCTGTAAACTGCAGACAGCAACTCGAATTAATAAAAGCAAAAATAACCATGTTGCCCATCATAAGAAAAAGGTTAGCTGCACCAGGCCCAGAGAGTGTCATCAGCCAGGCCACCAGATCCATGTATAAAGGAATGCCCTTCCTGCCGAGGTAATTCAACGCACAAATGCAACCCGAACGCTCAAAGGCCTCAAAATGCACGCAGGAGTAAAACCCAAAGTCCTATAATGATTGCAGGTGCTTGGTGACTTCAAATTAAAGTGGTTGCAGGAGACAGCTGAATGATGTAACGGAAGACGTGGTCAATCATAATCAGGAGCCAAACAAAACCACAATTGAACTTAATTAGCAGACGCCCAAAGCGGTCATTACAAGAGTCCAATCACACAAAACAAAGTAGAAGAAAAGATATTTACCGGCCGTACACAAATTTAAGATTCATAGATGTTCACAAAGGCTGGAGGCAGTGAGCAACATTTTTAAATACATTACTGGTATGCTGTACAAAACTGCAGTGGTGGTGCTGTAGGTGTTTTGTCACCGCCAGTAAAGATGCTGTCCTGTTCACTTTCAGCTAAAGCGCCTTTCTGTGTGGAGCCATGCGGATCAGCGTATTTCATGAAGCAGTCAGAGCTGGCACCGCACAAAATACCGCCAGCCATCATTATAGACGGAGTTCATTGTGGCGAATTTAACCGGAAAAGGAAGAAGACACACTCAGGAAGTGCCAAACGCAAAAAATGCATCCTCAACTCAGCTCACTTCTCCTTGCACTATAAATTTGGTGATTCAGCTTTAGTGCAAGTGTACATATAAAATTCTATACCTCGAATGTAACAGCTTATCCAGTGCGCCTGCTGCCTTGAATAAACGACCACTTGTTACATGATCAAAATAAAAAAGCATGCAACAGCAACAAGAAACAAGACAGCCACAAAGAACACGTTATAACGCGATAGACTGGCATTCTGATTAGTTTGCGGCAAAGTCAAACATGACTGCAAGTCTCCAAACAAATGTAACGAAGCCGAAAACACGGTAACCAAAGCCACACGTCATGCAATTTCAATACCTAAGGCTTATACTATCTAGCGGTAAATATTATTCTTGCATGGCAACAACAAAAAGGTTTTCAATGTTAGTAATTTTTATATTAAAGCTACCAGATCTTGCAATTCGACAGCCACCATGGTTGCCAAAGCATGCTGCCGTTACTGAGCAACAGGGCACTGTGACAGCAATGCTTTTCGAATAATAAAGTATAAACCGCAGTGTAAAATACGGACAGAAAACCAGAACATTCTGCAAAATCAAGGACAGATGAAAAGCCACGGTCGCGACTTATGGTCTACCTTGGATAACACCAATCCGTATAATCTTTTGCCTTGCCGGATTACCATCCGGAGCAAGTGTCAAGTATACGTACTTCTGAAATGTTCTGGTTGACGGAGTATGTTCTGTCCAAACTGTGCAAGAAATATCGTATAAATATATGAAGGTAATAAGGCCCATGACAATTTTAAATATTGCCTTGTTAAAGAAGAGAAATTTGCTTTTATGAATTTTTCTGAAGTAAATTTAAAACCCATTATTTTCAAATTTGTTTTTAAATGACTACAATTAATTTGTGAAAACTAATTTTATGAAAACAAACTAAAATGAAAACAAAACATACAGTTGTATCCCAACAAGGAATACTTTTTTAATATTAGTAATTGTTAAATTTTAACTGAGCACAGTAACAAGTATATCACATTTCTTTGAAACAGTACACTATAACTCTGATCAAGCCAAAGAATTAAGAATGAAACCTTTCACGTTTTCCAACGCCACTTAGGAAAAAATACTTTGTTTCAAAACCGGGAATTTGTTGAGATGCTGGATATTCTACCGGCAGCACCTGGCTGCATACCTCTCAACTTTAACGGTGAAATCTGGACAAGACCAGAAGGGAGGGAACATACAACAGTACAAAAATACCGGGCAACCTTATTGGTTGATAGAATAACAGGTCTTGCTTTTAGTATGCATTTTTCTGAAGGCTAAGACGCCTGAAACTCTAACCGATTCACATATTGTCAAGCACGGAGTAGTACTGCTTATCTATTTTTCCAAACAGGCCATCGGTTAATTCAGGCAAGAGCTGTTTCCATGTGCTAATAGCGAGCTAGAGCGCACAGCACCAGCTATCAAAAAGAAAATGAAGCGATTTTGTGGTTATATGAAGCGGTGAAGTATTGAAACAAACCAAAAGAAAACGGGTTTACATGTTGTCAAACATAAAACGGAGCCATGAAAGCTGGGTCCAACTTACGATATATGAATATATGCCAATGGCTAAATGATGCTGTTAGCGCAAAACACAAAATAACATTTACTCTTCATGGCTAAAACTACAGCGGTCAAACGACGGCGTATGGAAATATTGTATTTGTCAAAAGCGTAACTAACTATGATATCCCTATTCTAGTCAACGACGCATATACCACAACCATGGCGGCGTCGCTGCGTCTGCGTCTGGAAGCGATAATCCAGAACGGCGTCGCAAATGAGTCAGCGAATACGAAACCGTTCCCCAACCGTGTACCATATGATGTTATACCACCGAGGCCGGATATGAGAGGGCAATTTCATCAGAAGCTGGGAAGCGCCATTGACGGCCATAACCTGCTGTTGCGTCAAGCGGCAAATGTGATATTGGTGTAGCAGCCATAGCGGTTAAAGCCAGGCAACAAGGCACGAACATCACGCAAACCGGACAAAACAAGAGAAACTATAACGGATACGCGGCACTGGCTGGAAGTTGAAACAGGGAAGGATACAGGAGATAATAAGTAGAAATGCTGCAGTACGGTAATTCGAGCAAATGGCGGTCACCACCAGAAACCGCGGTCCATGGTATGAATAGCGAATAAGGTTGTTAGTACCTGCGACAGGAAAGTGGAGTGCGAGAACAAGCAAACTTAAGCGACGATAAACACATTCCCCACACCGCTGTAGCCAAACAAGAATGGAGAACGTCGGAAAATAGGACAGCCACCTGTATACAGCAATGCAAAAGTTGGTTTCACTACGATGTACCCAGCTTTGGGAAATGTCATCCAATAAACAACAACCATTGCAATGGCTGGATACGCAGCGTCTCATTACTTCTGTATATTCTACCTGCACCATTGGTGCATACAGATGGGGAATCCTTTTTAATATGTATATGTTAGCCGCTATTAGTTTTATCTCAACAATACGCGACATCACAGGTGAAGGATGATGTTGACAACCACCCTGAAAATGGAGTAGAGAGACGAAAGTGTTTAGAATTCAGGTAACTTACCAGATGGCGATCTGTATAGGTATACCAGGTGGTTGGTGGGACATCATAATAGCAACTGTTGAGCCGCCACCTTGCTCGCAGCGAAACCATCCCAGCATGCAAGCCGGGCATCGAATGGCGAGCATCTTCCACGCATCGAGGAATGTTTACCACCGGTGAGTACAAGGAATCACCACCGCGAAGAAGCCTGGTAAAGCAAACTGGAAGCGTCAAGCATCTGCGTCTGTTGGGGCTTGCATGCTGCTTAGGGGAAGAACCAAGGGGGATGCAATTGTGATAACCACTAAAGCCATGATGAGGCCACGCAGAAACCCACCACCAGAGACCATGTTGGGATGTTGAAACAAGTGGTTCCAACAGCTGGAAGGTCTGTGGAGTTCTTTGTAGTATTTTACAGGAATGGAAGCTCATGTTGCACAAGGATCCGCGAAATAGCTGCAGTAGGGAAGAAATTGGTGAAGGCCCCTACAGCTCTACCAATTGCTGGACTGCTGGCATTAGGGGACTCGAGCAGGAGGCATGGAAAGGAAATTAAGGCGTTCACGCATGGGGTAACGATATACACATACATTGGGATGGCAGGGAACTCATGGATCGACACTTCTCACCGTGCATATACATGATAAGATACATGCCACCGTAAATGCCATGTATAGTACTACCGTAGGTAGCCCCCTAAATTATTGTAATACAAAACCACAATGTTTCCAATAACAATATATTGGCTACCAGCAGTCCACAGTCGGATATAGGTAAAAGGATGCCCACCCATGAGGCTACTCAAGCGATGAAAACGGGCCCATGGCACCCCATTGATCAATCTAATTGTTCCTCTCGTGAGGAGCCACTGGCAGACCCTTGGAAGCAATTGTTCAATTACCTATCAAAAGTATTCCTTAGAGTGTCAGTGAGGGTTTTGTAATGAATTAGGGATAGTTCCAAAATAATAGAGTATCTCTTTACGAATCTTCACAGATGTACATAAAGGTCTTTAAATCGAAGAAGGAAGTTCAACCATCACCCTGCACAGTGCTCGAAAGAGGGTCGTTGGTCACCGAGAACAAATATGATAGAGAAATGTTGAATAAGGAACCGTATATATATGATATATATATAAAACCGGAGTCATAAAATACCAGCAAATTTCAGATAAGAAGACCAAAAGATAATCATAAGGTCTCTTTAGCAGAAACCTGGAGAAACCCTGATATAAATGGGAGCGAACAAAATATGTAACATTTGACCCGCTATATTGCCACCATACTGGCTGAAGGTTCTAGTGTAAACCTTCAAACATGAATCAAAAACAGCACTCATGGATCGACAGTTCTGCCGTGCCTAACAAATCGAAGAATCAAAGTCACCACCACTAAAATAATGTTGATGTTTTATTGGAGAGAACAATGGACCTCTATAATTGGATCCAACCTGGCATGCCTTTAAACCTGGTTTAATTTTTCGGAAGAAGGATATGGAAGTGTCCATACCGATTCTGCTAAGGTTTCACAAATACCTACCGGTATCATTGAAAAATCATCACAAACTACGGTCAGCGATGGCAAACTTAGCGAGTGGTTAAACCCGAAATAGAGCTTCAGACTCCAAAGTTCGTCGCCAGCAGTTCCGGTGGGTTCAGCCCCGGCCTTAAAATTACTTTCCACAAGCAAACATGAGTGTTATGGTCGAATAAAGTCAAAGATGAGCACCGTCATATGGAAACACATCTACAGAGGTTCCTCAGCGTCCTGTTGCGAAACGACACCGCCGGAGCCGCGCCCAAAAGCAACGCCAAAAAATTACACACCGTCACAAGCTACCCCAGCCACGGGTAGTGTAACCAATGAAGGCCAGAAGAAGTTATCAGGGAATTCCGTAATCGGTATGATAGAACGTCATTCCCCACACCAAGAAGCAAAGAAGAAGACCTTTCGCCGTCACCTCATCAGCCAGCGGATCATCTAGACTGGGTGAGTCATGGTCTCCTACCACCACCAGACAACATTGAGCACAAACGCCCCATTCGAATGTATTCGACCACACTGGTGCGGCTGGGAGCGCTAAAAGTTCTGCGATAAAGGTCAAAAACCTATGCTGCCTGACTGAAAGAACTCCAGCTCTATTCAGTCGCTATCAGCTGGTTTCGGTGGTGAATTTTGCCTGATACAAGGTCAAACCCAGACGATGTGAATATGCTTCACCTCAAAATTCAGATCCATCAGAGCCGCGCGCAGGACAAACCACGACGGCATATGGTCGCTGGAGACCCACCAAAATATTCCCCGTGGAACAAATCAGCATGGTAGAGCACTGCTGGCCTTGTTCAAGAGAAATCTTTACCACGATGTATATCTGATGAAAATCAGGATACCCAAAATGCCCGACAGAGGGTTGGCAAAATAATGGGCATTCCCTTTATACTAAAGCTGTGTATGCAGTCATTGTACAAATATACTGTAAATGCTCCTCGGCAGATGGAATGGTATGAATCATGGAACCGCAACCCACAACCATAGAGGCATATATAAATGGGATGGACTACCATATCCTGACTACATACTGACGCATATCCTGAAATATATCCCAAAATAGTACCAAACAACATACCAGGTAATTCTACCATGTTAGTAGACATTTAGTCAAAGCCTGCGTGTTTCTAGAAGGCCGTGTGTACTTGTGTTTGGGGCTGGAAGGTGTGGCGTGTGTTCTAGGTGGTATGTGGTTCTTGGGGGACTGAAAGGGCTGTGATTAGCGAAAATTTTGTCACACCTGTGATGTAGAATACAAAGTAGTGTGTAAGGACTACATTGGGGGTATAGGGGCTTGGCCAACCGCTACACGGCGGCGTCGTTTGACGTGCTGGGTAGCAGGTAATCGTGCGCGTCTGCGTCGCGTTACCTTCGCGAAAGGCCGCCCGGCGTTGGTACGGTATGGGAGTTCGTTCCTGGACTGTGTGTATGCTCAACGCCGTGTCGGTATCCGAGTGGCGAAGCGTCGCATATATGGCAATAATTTACAGCAATCACACATTCACACAAACTCAAGGTATGAGAGTATGCGTCATTACAAAGAGCGTGACATGGAGCCACTATGTTTTACCACTCTGTTCCGCTTCGGTGGTTGTTGTGTCCCGCATCAAACAATAAAGGTTCAACAGACATACTATGTCCTATAAAATGCTGCATCAAAGTACCGCAGGAAACATGATGCTACTAAATCAGCCACTGACAAGAAAGGAAGTTCTCATCCTGTCGCGAACGTGGAATCATGTCCCAAAGGGAATCACTGCCAAAGAACAAACCAGACATCGATTGAAATACAGTTATCATGTAGCAAATATCGCTATTATTCAGATGTATCGAAGGAATGCCTAATAATCGCATTTAAGCACACCCACTCAATTACCTCACCAAACAGAAAACTGGAATATCACAACCGTCAAGAATATACTCGTTTATATATACTCGGTGGCCCCATGAAGAAGGTACAACGCAGAATGCCGAGGTTTGTTTTGCACCATCCTGTTTTGAGGTTGTACAACAAGGTACTTGTAACAAACAATGCACATGGAATGTATGGCGGTCTGGAGTTACAAACATTCTGTATTCTAAACATCAGCGTTGATAATTGGAAATATAATGGAAACGTCCAGAATGTTTATTCAGTTTGCCCCTTTGGAATATACCCACGTATCGAAGGAGAATCCAATCACTTGGAACAGCAATGGTGACAGGTAACGAGAGATCAAACCCATCCAACAGGAATAAAGAATATGAAGATGCAAACGCAAGTGATTTGAATCGTTAACTACGAATTCGAAATGGCATGTCAAGGGAAAATATTCGTATTTAAAGAGCATGCACCCAAGGAGGTGTTTGTTATTCCTGTAGTATTGTTGAGTATAGCAAAGCGTATTTCAGTACTATTGTAGGTCAAAGGAAAACATCAGAAGGCAACATGGGAAGGCGGCGACTTTGAACATGGCCTCACCAGCGACAGGGCCAGCCCAGTATGTTGCAATCATGAGAATACATGCAATGTTGGCCACTTCGTTAGCACTGTACGGAAAGATATATTGTGTTTGCCATGAAATGAGATATTAGTTGCAAACGGTACTTACGTACAATAACCCGACATATGTCATTTAGTGAGCCACAGCTACTACATGAAAGCAACTGGAAGAGCGGTCATCCGCACATGGCATGTACAGGAATAAGTACTGAAGGCCTTTACTATGTACCAGCCAGTAGTGTGTTGTCTTTCAACCTCCATGGTTTGGTTGGTTCCTGTGCCTCTGGTACTGGCAGGTTGGCCGAGTTCCTGCAGCCTCATCCAGTGAGCTACTCGGTATTCTGCGCATGTCTGCCCTCATCCACACTGCGTTTCTGAAGAGTGCTCGCGAGGCCTCTGCTCGATGCACATTGGAATCATGCCCAGTTAGTAGGAAGTCCGGGCCAAATCAACCATCCTACCAACACAGGTTATGTATATTCTGGCATGGCCTCAGGGTTCGCTTCAGTGGCATATCCAGCAATACACGGGCCTTGTGCCGCAGGACTGGCGCACCGAGCGCCGGTTTCAGAGGTTGGGCTGCATAGGTCACCGTTTGAGCCAAAATCTCTGCGGTACCGCGGTCTTCCGCTGTTGCAGTTGTTCCTGTATGGCATCCCACAGTGGTTGTGTCCACAACACCGCCATATGGATACCAAATGCCCCTCCTGACCGGATGCTAAACCCGCTATATTTACGAGGTCAGAAGATATTCGTCCACCTTTGTCATTATGGGTATTGAAGGAGAGATTGTTATTCAAGTTGGTTGTTTACGATCCTAGATATCTTTCGTACAGCTCAGCACCGCAGTCCGCTGGTAACGAAATAACCAAAGGGATTAATTACGTACCTTTAGGTATCTTCAGCTTGACAAATATTAAATACCGGTGGTATCCATTCAGTGCTTTAATTCTCCAGATGGTGTCGCACAGCTGGGGAATAATTGAGGTCCCTGAGTTTGCGCCCGCTCAGCCAAAGCCTGCGCTTTTCCAGACTGTTCGGCAGTCGACTCTAGGCGTAACTCCCAGTTCTGGTGAAGTTGAAACCGAATGAATGTTCAGCGATGGGTCAGAAGTGAATGGGTTTAGAAGTCAGTGAGAGATCAGGACGTGGACTTACTACCAATGCACCCGTCTGCCAAAGCTTCAACAAGGTTTAGAAGCATGTATTGTCCTCATCAAACAGGAGGTTGAAAACGAATGTCTTGCAGAAGATCGATGCACCAGCCATCGAAGAATAGCCTATGAGTCCCGGCACCACGGTAAAAGCACCTTGTGAGTGGAGAATGTTGCATCATTCACGGGGCATGTCTAATGAGGTATTACGAATATAAAGAGGACAGTACTAATTCAAAGTCAAAATGAGTATTTTATTATTCTATCCCATGATGTGATATGTTTTAGAGTGTGTAGCTTTAGGATTCACAGATGTTGTTAATATCAATTGTTGTGTAAATGTTCGCGCCCTGTGCTAAACCTGGTTTATCCGGTTTATGGCTATAGAATGCTTTGTGGTTGCCGGTATGAAGCACGGGTTTTGCCAGCTTTGAGAATCTATAAGTGACTCACCATTCACGAATGGCGATCTCCGCCGCTGTATTGCACTCATTTGCGTAAAGGCTGGGGCCAGGCTATGGTAATCGTTCTTCAGATTACGAAGCATCATGGCGGCGAGTCCCGTTCTGCCGGATGAAAAAGCCGCAATTCCCGGTGCTTTATACTTTTTAGAGATTCAGCAGCACGTCCGACCGGTATGGTACGGTCATCCAACCACGCCTATCTAAAAAGCATGAAGTTAGTCTGCAGATACGATACTGCAGTTTTACCAATGAGGTAGTGGATGATACAATGTTTGAAGCGTCATGATCTGACTGTGACCAACCAGAGTTACTGCGTGGAGCAAATGTTACCGGCGATAACAGATTAGGTCTAGGATGGCTGCCCTGTGGTGTGGATATGTTGTTTCCGGCATTAAAAGCTAAATCAGAAACCCTATTAATTTGTTGATGGCTAATTGCAGTTTCCGTTAAGGTTAGACCAGCGGATGCTTATGTGATGAGTGTGTGGAAGGCAATCAAAATTTCCAGTTTGATAGTCAGTGGTCAGCCACGGAGATCTTACTCTGTAGTTTGGCGTTATATACCGAAGTTGTAGTTTGGGTAGTAGCAGAAGCTTGAACAGTTACAAGGCACGCAGACACTCAAAGATGTCCAGATTCATCAAGGCATGGTGCGAATACCGGCATAGCTGACTTCGATATGCCTGTTCAGAAACCATATCACCTGTATAAGCGAGAGCCATTTACCCGCATGGCATGTACAAAACCTGCTCACCACTGCAGTATGTGAAGACGAAAGCAATTATTAGCTGCGAGGCTTACAAGTCCTGTCGCGCTTAGCACGAATGAAGTAACCCGGAGGAATTCCGGATATATACATAATTTCCTCCCATTTGCGCCATAAAGCGACCATGTACACCACAGGCCCCCTGTACTACAACTATGGTGTTGCCAAATTTATCCAGCACCCGCAACATCACAGGTTGTATCATACACATATGGCAAACAAATGTTCTCCACGCATACATCATGGAAATATAGTGATGTCAGGTCAGGTACACACCGAAAATGGCACACCAACAGGAATCAAAGGTATTACCGATAAATAAAGCACCGTACCTGCTGAGTCTGGTCTGAGGGCTATGAACCTTGATCACTGGCGATACAGCAGTATGATGGATGACAGTACGCGATGTCACACTGGTACACGCACCAAGCAGGTCATAGGACATCATCACCCACACCACCTACTGGATGTGCCATTCCGGTGAGTGTTTTGCAACAGCACTGCGAACCACAAGGTGTTCGAGTACACATCATCACCGCCAGTATGTCAGGTTAATGAATTACATTCTCCGCTTTGTAGTCCATACTACAGACAACAGGTAATTTTCCGCCTAATGAAGGTGGTTTAATTATCATGGACTGGTGGCGAAGGACCGATACCTATAAGGTATTGAAGCCCTGTACCCACATGAACTACCTACCCAGTGGCGTCAAATGAATACTGGTGTGAGGAAATAAGTTCTTCCGCATACCACCGTTTGGGTTTATGATGGGCGAATAGAGATTATTGTTCAGCCATAAACAATGGGTTAACTATTCTGAGTGTGGCTACGGCGCATGGCACCAGCCCCATCTTACCTGGTATGATGCATACCTGGAATAAATCATGCCCACCTGGTTTACGGCATCCGACATATCAGCGGATACCCATTTTACCGCCATGGATCGCCGTCTCATACATCAATATGAATCGCCAAGGCCGCGCAATTCTGCCCGTCAAAGCTTTCCATATGGTATTAACGGCGAAGCGTACGGTATGGCGTATCGACAATTTCTGCATCGCAAATGTGGTACGCTCCACCGGCCCTAAGAGACCGTACCTGTTGCCACGCGGCAACTTTTCATCCTAGTTGCATACATGGCCTATGGCATAGAGCCTTACTTAGTTAACTTGACAGCATACAGGGTTGATATCCATCCGCAAATACCATCTATAGCTACTGTCCCATTACAAAATACCATGCAAGAGCAAATACAGTACACAGCAGAAGGCGAACTGCCGCAGATGTACGCGCGTCACATACAAAACCCGCGTGAGTACGTTCCGCAGGGTCGCCAGGTCATGCTCCTGCGCAGGTTCCGTATGTGACATGGATACCGTACCGCGTCGACCACATATTACATGATCCAGCCAGGCAGCGATAGGTAGGAACACAAGTATAGCATTGTCGCCATCACATGGCAAAACCGCCGCTGCGTTATAACGTAACGGCTACACAATAATACATATATGGTGATAATATCCACTACGAGGTTGAGAGGTGACATATACCGTGCCGGCGTAGGCTTGGTAAAATACAACTGTTTAAATCCGAATTAATGATGCACAGCGTACGTTCAGCTGTAGCTCTGTATATCTCTGAGGCAATGTGAACTGTGTCCATCAATGTCGCTGCAAGGTGCGCTTCCTTTGGCATTTCTGGAGAATATGCCCTCATCCCATGTACCTACTTTGCATTAATTGGCGATATCCTGTCTGCGCCAGGTACGGATGCTCGTGATGAAACTTCATGAGGTTACTACGGGTGGCCACAACCTATAACAGACACTGTACAGACCTCGGCTGAGCAAAACAGCATGCAAACTGCCAGGAATATAAAAATATGGGACTACCAAACCAGCCCCACTACATAAAAATCGAAAGAGCCATTGCTAACCCAGATATTCTAAACCACATCCATGCCCAGCCTATATTGTGGCAGGAAAAGCCCTCAACCACTGAGCCTGAGCTACCGGTAAGTCAGCACAAACCGTAAACTATATTCCATATAGCTGCATGTGTCACTGTACAATATCAATGTAATATCAGGCAAGGCATGACATTACGTGCCGCAGGCACATAGAGTGTTACTCTGTGGCACACATGTTCGCACCAGTATAGTCTTGTACCAGTTTCGGTGTTAGCATACGTTCTGTAGCTCAAGTACAGGTGATTATGTTCAATGCCAGCGGCCCTATTTATGTACTTCTGGTGTTCCGCCAGACAGCAGCGCCCGTAGAGCGTTATGAACATCAGGAACCAATGCCACCATTCCGCCAGGCCATCTGCCAACATGTACATAAGGTATGGAAGTCCTGTCACAATATACAGGTCGACCCCGCAATGTATCACACGACTATCCATGTGCAAATACTGCAAACGTGAACCATCTCACTGGATATGAATCCGCCACAAACTTTATTGCCAGATGTGCTGACAGCTGTGCATACAATGGTGGAGGTGCTTGTTCGCCAGGTCGTGGGCTGCCACCAGATCTGATTCGCGTGGAAGGCAAACAACAGCACTGGTGTCTGGCCAGCACACAGGTTTCATTTCGGTGGATCATATTCGCGCTTAATGTCTCTGCCAAATGTATGTGCTTACGTCCGCGACATCTATTGCCCGGCGACTGCTCTACCAACCGCAAATATATCCCATATACCACCATCTGCATAACCCTATTGTCAGTGGAGCATATAAGCGTCATAATAAACACAGACATGCTAAATATGTCACCACACCACTAACACATGTACACATTAAGGCTGGAGGAAGGCCAGAGACATGGAGGATGTGAGCCGCCTTTGTACACCCCGCCACGGCTTGGCCACGGCCTCGGTATGCAATGTCATAATGTAGATGGAACACTGACATCCTACATGCCATCTGTATAATATCAACGGCGGCATGCCTTTAACATCTTGAGGGTGTTACAACATGACAGCAGTCACCAGCACAGTATCCACATGCGCCATACAGTACACTTGCTGCATGACATAAATACACAGTTCTTGCGTGTCTGTAGTGGTACACACAGATGCCGCGGGACATGGTGTACCAACATAAAGCCACATCTGCCCATAGTTGCTATGGGTTGCAGCACATGGTTGTGATGGTACACCGCGACCATCAGTGACCTGTGTCACAACCTTCACACGCGGCTTAGTGTATACACCAGTGATGTACGCACCCAGCAAGGTATTGTATCTGAACACAGTCATGCATATGAACCCCGTCTGCAACTCACATAACATTAGAGGCGCCATGATTCCCTGCAATGACATAATGGCATATCTGTAGGTGGCGACAACACTGAATTGCACCATTACCACCAAAGTATCGCGATGGTATCATTGGTGTTAAACATTTATGCATGCCAATGCACACATCAGCAGATCAAGGCGTCATATTATATGCGATTTATCGCGCCTATGCCACCCATCAAGGTACTGCCACCGCGCTAAATCGCGAAAATATCATTGTGGCGTATGCTAACCGCGGAACGTAAAATTTGTATGCTGCCCTGCTGCGACACATGCGCTGTTGAAATCAAGGGATGTGCGATAATCACCACATATTAGTTCTGCGCCGCGCCATCTGCCATACCGCGGCGGCAGCCGCCTCTGGGTCATATCATGCGTGCCCGCTGCAGGACAGGTAATGCAGCTGCCCGTCTCTCACAGGTATGTAGGTGGCATTTACCCGCGTGCGCATCGCATGCTAAACTTTGCCAGACTTAGTAGTGATGATGATGGCGATTGTAATGCGCAAAGTTGTCAGCTAAAACCCCTGCGCCACATGCTATCCCTGCGCCGAGGACCACCTCATCCTCTTAACACAGATTCCATACCCGCACAGGCCCACTCAACAGCGCCGCGCGAGAAAGAAAGCTTACGCAGTCAAGGTGGCGTAGCTGGTGAAGGTCTGCTCTGCGACCATGGTGTCAGCTAAATCCATTGGTGGTGCCCCACACAGGCACGGGCCAGTGCTGCTCGCGAGCACTTTACGCCAGCATGCCGCACGAGAGTACAGCAGCTGCGTCACCAGACACATGTTTGCTGCACGGGAGTGCCAGGCATGCCGACGGTAACAGGAAGATCAGAGGTTAGAGGGAAGGTTCCATTTTAAAATACTTCGCATCCAGGCAATGGTGGGCGCTGAACAGCGTATCAAGAGCCGGATAGACTGTTGGGTGACATGGTTGAGTCTTACCCGGCATCACAACTGGCGCAGAGTTTGCCCAGCCGGAACATCCTGTAGAGTGAGGCTGCTACGATATAGGCCTGCTACCGCCTGGCAAGCCGCCAGTCACGCGAAGCTACTCTTAGCGATGGCCCGCCCTGCTAGTGAAGTGTACTGGCAGATGTATCTTGCTGCTGCCCGCTACCGATATTAGAAGGCTACGCATGGCCCGGGAGGTCCCAAATAAGTATACGTCTGCAGACTAGCATATCGAGGTACCCAATGTGCACTCCTGTTCCAGAAAATTATGCACCTCTGGCAGGTACAGGTGGTCACATGTTCGTAGCCAGACACCGGAACTGTAAACCGTAGCCTGAAGGCACCGGAAGCAAACATGGAACCAAAAGGCACGCACATCATTCGGCGTGTACCAACACACACAGGAAGACCGTCTACCAGGATCAGCATCCAAACACACATTGGCGATGTCATCCAATGCAGCAGCCTAGGCCTCTGGCAACATTAACACCGCGGCGGCGATGATGTCGAAAGCCGCACATCCCTGATATACACACCATCGCAGGGCGGCGTCGGTTAGCCCGATGCGCGAATAAACAGACTAGATGATATGTAGTCGCCAAATGTTTATAACGTTTAGCGGCGTGATATGCCGCGAGGGCAGGTGTACAATACTGTTAACAGTATGCGCTCAAAATGCCACGCAGTTCTCGCCGTCTTCAGCGACCAGCGTGCCTGCGATGCCAGTGCCTGCAGTTAAGTGTCGAGGAGGTCAACGTATCTCCACAGGTATGCATAACATACCAGCATGCACCGCAGCACCAGCGAGAATGTCCCACATGCTCATGTTCACCGCTCCAAGAGCATGATAGCTGGCATGCCAGGCCGCACATGCATCAAATGACATCACAGGTGCAAAGCGGCATGGAGTGGTGAGGTAAGAGAGTGCCCAGCTGATTGCTATGGTAGGATTGCGGGGAAGTGTGATGCCTCAATAAACCAAAATATACGCCTGCGGACAGGATGCCAACACAAAAGCACCCGCCGCCACCACGATTGACACATCGATTCAGCATGCACGTAGCCATGGCCACGCCATGCGCGCCACACACACACTTACGGTTTCATCGATACAGGAACACACACTCTATCACAGTTGCTACTGGTGGATGAGGACCGCAACCATCATTGCAGTAATGTGCAACTCCATAACGCCGTATAAAATGTATACAATGTACAGTAGTCAGTACTGGCCTATCAGATAATGTCATGGATAGCTAAATACATTGCTTGACAGTGGAGGGTCTTACAGTTCAGTATGGGTACATACTCTCAAATTCCAGGGACCAGTCAGCCCTACATACACACACTAAGTATCTAGTAATTAATACACCTATGTCATGCACATACAGATATTCCTCACATGTGAGATACATGCCCCCGCTCTGTCCTGCGTTTCAGCATTGCGCCCGCATGTCGCGTACTGTTAGCCTACCACTATAATGTGTCTCAATATATTATATATACATGCAAACCGCCATGCCAGTACTGTAACTGCACCGCCTGCGCCTTGCTGTTATGTGCCGCACGGCAGCATTATTGCTAAAATGAAAATTATTTCCGCCAAACATGATATATGTACCGTGACATCAGTATATATTAACAGGTGTCAAGTGATTTACCATGCCCCTGACTGCTGTCTAAGTTAAAGCGTCCTTCAATTAATAAAACCATTGCTACCGTTATACTGGGTATTGTAGGACTAATTTAGACACACCGTGAGCTGTCCAAAACACCATCTGCAAAGATGCCCGCTACCGGAAAGTGTTCGTCACATCTCTGCTACCGTACATCTTTTCTGGTACATTCAGCATATCATGGCGCAGCTGGTAATGTTGATGCTAAGACAGTAGCTAAAATATACTAGGATACGCCATTTACATATGACAAACGTACGCACATGTTATTCCACAACACGCGTACAGGTAGGTTCCGTCCTATATTAACAACAGAAGGTATCTCGGTGGATATGTGTAATGCATGACATATGGACTGTTATATAATATGATAAAGTGACCAGTACAGAGGGATGTTACCTCTGTCAACATTGGTAATACACCCAGGTCACAAACGTTGTTCACGAAATTAAAATTGGGTATCTAGATCTGAGATATTAACGTTAGTTTATTAAGTTGAAATGAATTAATTAAATTTACCCATTTCACTTAATAAACGCGAAAAGAAAATTCTGGTCTCCCACGCCTCGGCCACCGCTTTTGAATTTTTACACCTTATGTATTGTTAGCATTCAGCAGCCATGGACCTACATTCCATGTGCATATGTAATGGTTGTAGCCACCTGTTTTTGTACAGCACGCCAACAGCGTGCTATTTTTGCAGGTGCGCTACGCCGGTGCGCGCCTATCCAGCGGCGAGGGTGTGTACTGGCGTAACAGACATCTGCTGTACAGTACTGGCGGCCCATGCGCTATTGACCTGGTCACAGCATTGTGGTGTCTATTGCATTGCATGTCACATGATAACCGTGCCGGGTACATGTGTACTCTCTAAGAAGCGATGGAGCTGAAGTACAGGCCATGGGATTACATGTGTACTCATCTGTCAAGTACAACATGTTGGTGGTCCAGGTGGTGTTCGTAGTTTGCATCCGTGAATGCAGCATTTGACACGTGTCCTGCACATGGCTCATCTAGAAATTTTCGCTGGGGACCGTCAAAGGCGCAGGCCTTTATGTGGAAGGGGCACCACCGGAGCAAACCGCATCTGTGTTAGCCCCGTCGAAGCCCATGGTATATGGTGAAAGAAGCCTTATAGTATATGGTGTAGTGCTATTGTGCACTACAGAGTATATCAGCCAGTTCCTCACTGCACAGATGCCGCGTACCCCCATTGTTGATCTACAAAATAGCTGTAATGCGGACGCTACTTCATCTAGCACTGTTAGCATAAGAAAATGTCGCCGTCCTGTAGGTATGAACGTGTGCGTATACCGGGGTGTTACCCGCCACCTCAAAATCATGGATGGCATGCCATCACGTCAGCCATGTCAACCGTGACGACAGCCGATTTGTAAAAGACCGCGGTGTAAAATATAACCGAGGCGTTCCCGCACACCACAACCACAACAGCTCACGCTCTTTGCTATCTACCTGTAGCAGCATGACCACCAGCCCTGTAAGCAGCATCGAAAATCCCAGCCAGCTCCCAGCCAGGGAGTATGCGAGCATGCTCCATTATATCCTTGTGTAGATGGACACATAGTAGTGCATTCCGACCAGCCCCAGTTACACTAAGTGCGTGCATGTCTCGCAGCGGCCAAGAGTATGCGCGTACCCGAGTATATCCTTGTGTAGATGAATACATAGTGCATTCCCTGAATAGCCCTGTGCTACTAAGCGTGCAGTATGTCCTGTGCTAATATGCGCGTGAGTGTGCATGCCCAGTATACTTTTGTGTAGATGGGCACATAGCGCATCCTGAACAGCCCTGTGCCTACTTGAATGTGTTAGCATAGCCCAGTAACACGCTTTTGTGTTGAAGTTATGTGCCTTTGTGTATGGGGTAAAGGCCATTTAGCCAAACCCGTATAGTGGTAGTAATTAGATCCATTCCACAGATTGCCATACTCCAGGTCAGGATGGATTCATACTTTTAAACACACACAGGTTCACAGGTATGTACATCTTAAACGCCAGCTATCCCTGTTGATGTCCGGGATTCCCGTATTTGGTCATAATAGCCCAGCCTTGACATGTATGTAGTCTGTGTGGCAAAATAATGGTATTATATGTAGTATTGTAATAGTAATCTGTAAATGAGCAGGTGCCCCGCATCCGGACACTGGTGTGTGTGTGCATGTCCGTCCCCATTTGCGATTGCATTCTAAATTGTTTTTAGACTCGCCCACACTCCATACATTTCTTATTCCCATTGTTAGCAAGCAGCTGATTATGTCCTTACCCGTCAAATATACCTCTGGGAGGATGTGTCCCAGCAAACTTGGTAGCCTATTCCGCAATCGTACGCCAGTGTAATAGCAGTAGTATGTCGCAGAAATGCGGTGTTCTAGTCCCAGGCTACTTGCTGTGTGTGTGTCTCCCCACGTTTGCCTGAGAATTGATAAATACCTTATACTCTGCTCATGCTCCATACATGGCTTCTACCCACCGTTAGCGAAGGCTTTAATACGTCGCCCATCGCCACACATCCCTGGGAGTGAAGCAACCGTGCAATCTTGGGTAGCATGTTCTGCAACCAACTTCGTAACGCAGCAGCGTAATAAAAAGAAGTTGCAGGACAGTGTTCTATCCTCACTTGCCGCGACGCCATGGCGTGTTAATGTGTGTGTGTGTGCGTCGGCCTCCTACATGTGTCTTATACCTGAGTACTAGATCTTTACCGTCTTCACCGCTCCCACTCCATACATTTCGGCCTGCCCACTGTTAGCAAGGCTCAAGATGTCACCCATCTGCAAATACACCTCTGAAGAGCTGTGTCCCAGTAATCACCCGCATGTCTCTGTAACCCGCATAATGCCGCAGTGTAATAAAGTAGTTAGGCCCTGGGTGTTCTAAAACCAAACATGCTATGTGTGTGTGTGTGTGTGTGTGTGTGTGTGTGTGTGTGTGTGTGTGTGTGTGTGTGTGTGTGTGTGTGCCTGCATGCCGCAAATTACGGTGCTTTGTAGTATTTGCTTTTGTAGTGTGTGCCCTAAATGCGTGTTGCTGCATTAATGATGCAGTACGGGTTTGTATACAGGACATGGCAAAGTGTGTTTTGTCTGTCAGAGCCAGTGTAAGGAGGTGGCCTTGATTGTCTTACCATTGGACTTGCGTTTGGGGAGGCGGGTTTTGTAATTTTCTATATAGTATCCATCTTATGACACATTTGCCACCTCACAGGGAGTACAGCTGTCAGTCAGCCATGGCCCTGATTTGGCAAGCCTATACCCATACATCTGGCAAAACGGCTGGTGAACTAAGTATGCAGCCCTACTAGTACCGGTATATGTCGCACCCATGTGCACATGCAATCTCTACTGGGATATCCCACTATGTTGCTAGCAACATGCCACATTGAGGACAGATAGGCATGAATTGTGAATGCCAGCGGCCTGCAGGAGGACATGGCACCTATGTGCAGCAGTGGAATAGCCGCACACTTTATATACCGCACATTGTGCTTGTCACTATGTTCCACACTGAATGGTTGCAACATGTGTGGTACTATCATATGTGATCCACTAAGGCCAGACAATACCTTTCGTACATGTGCCCTGTATGGACCCATGCCACTGACAAGCATGAATACCTGTCCATTTTATATACATGCATGTACAGGGGAACCGACCTGCTCACTGTAAGCAGGTTTTTGCCGCCACCAAGCCATTATTGGCATATCGGGGGTATAATAAGCTGTGTACACTACATGTGTCTGCCAAACCAGGTATTACCTGTACATGTCACTGTATTGTGCATTGTGGGACATACACATCTGGCTTAATGTCCATGTGAAGGACTATCAAACCTGGTACAGACATGGCATGCATTGCAAAGCTATGGCCTACACATTGTTAACCAGGATATCAGGCCAGATATTGCGAGTATCCATCCTGTGTGGGAGATTGCAGACACTACAGCCCTGCACTGCACTGCATTGTTGGGTGACACAGCCTGGCAACTGGACACGCCTCACCCAGCCTTGTACAGCCATCTTGCTACAGCCAAACACTACACACCCATGGGCAATGCATACCTGCATGACCCAGCATGCTGGCACCCTGTGCCGATATGTGGGTTGTAACAAACCCCAAACTACAGTCATTCCATTATAAACCTCATTGGCATACCATCAGCTGCCTGGAGCACTTTCACATGGCTCCAGCCAGTATTGAACCTCCAGATATCCCTGTGGTGCATGTGGTCCTGCAATGCATCACTGGCGGTGTAATAAGCAAACTAAGTAGTTACATTGTCTATTTGGCCATCCTGGCAAAGGTGTCAATGCATGGCCCCATGGCGTGTGGTTGTGGTGACAATGGCATCTGTTCACGTGGACTGACATGCTGTGCCACACCTAATGTATGTCTACTATATCTGTTGCAGATGGCACTCACTCACCTACACACATGTTCTATTACAGGTAACTGCAACATGCCGCCTCTGTGGCACATGTAGTAACATCATGCACATGTAATAATAATGAGTAGTCAGGGGTTGCCTCTGTACTATTCAGCGTGTAGCAGATTATGGTTAAGTCTCCAAGTCCTTCCTGGTGTGCATTGCCTGGCCAGAAAACACACTCTGGTGGATGTGAAGGTGTTCAATTCCTGCACAAAGCAACAAAACTGTTCGGTAACAGATACGGAAATGGTCAGGTGATGGCCTCTGCACCTATTGCAGTCCTCCTCTAGCTGATTGCAGGTAATTTGCAGCTGTGATAGTGTTCCCATAGCCATACCCGCATGATAAACACAATTACACTATCTAGGAAGCATGTTATTATCTGGCCATGACAGTCACTTTCGTGGTACCTGGATGTGGTGTTCTGACATAGCATCACCAGATGATATCTGGATGTACCCCAATCATTTTCAACTGTGGGAAATAGCTTCCAATGACAGGAGGGTGATGTGCCACACAACTACCCAACAGGTAGCAATGCGTAGCTATGCTGCATTGAGACTACTGCCTGTTTAACATGGCGTGTGTGGCAACGCTATTCTGCATGTTGCAAAATAGGAACATGACTAGGCAACTCTGTTCATGAGGGGAACCACATCTGTAGGGCTGGCCTATGAACATAGTCAGTGTGTACAACCATTTTCGCCCTGTGTTACACATTGTAAGCACATCTGGGCACAAGCTGGCAGAAGCATGGTGGGGAGTTGTGGACTAGTACATGATGATAGGGATGTGTTACACGCCATTGGCATCCTTTGACTGGACACATGTGTCACATGAGACAGTGGTATGACTGACACCGTGTGGGAATTCCAGTGACAAGCCAATGATGGCAACTGTTCCGCAGCTGCGGTCACGCTACTACACGGTCAGGTGCAGTTGCCATGCGGTATAAATGCGTATGTTGTGCTCCTCTGCAAATGTATATACCATCTGTTGGTTGCTGGTGATATCTATATACTGTTGTGCAGAGTAATCCTGTATGCTGTTGTTCATATTTAAGCCATATGTGGAACTGAAATTAAACACCATATGCCGAATGGGTTGGTAGGTCTTGGCAGATCCTCCTGTCCCACTTCAGCTGACCATGGTACCTTGGCATCAAAATGCACATCTCAGGCCCAGCCATTAAGATCAACTCTGTTACCTGCACCATCTTCTCTGGTGGTGCTGCTACTCACTTAGCATGGGCATATCTCTTAGGGCAAGGACCGAGACAGGTACATATCTGCTCGCGTATGGTTCCTGGACATAGTTATGAGGTGGCTTCCTGCTAAGCCATTCTGAAGCCAGATACGCCAGTTAAAGCGGGCAGAGTGTCACATTTGAGTGATGCGCCTCTCTGGACGGCCCAGCCTCCAGCACTGCAGCTCAACAGCTGTGTAGGTGCAGTGGCAGTTGCTCATGGCTGGAGACCTCCGGCCCCACTGTTCCCATGGGATTTTGAATGCGAAGATCCATCCCCATCTAGGGTGTATTCCCCCCACATGTGTCATATACCAGCCCTGTATGCTGTCATTTCTGTGCTCCCTACCATCCTCCACGGCCATACCTACCTCCTTCCCCAACATCTGACCCTCACCTATGGACACATAAGGTGATTCGACTCCTAGGATACCATCTGCCCTATACATGCGCTGTTCACACCACTTATCTACTCGGACATGAAACCCTCAATAATGTACATCATAACATACTACTGTTATCTTCACCACTGTCCCTCAGGCGCCGCGGTCTGGTATGCACATCACTCCTACATGGTTCGGTGCATGAGAGAGGACCGCTTATTGCACAAAATACTACCAGTCCCTCTATGGTTACCCGATTTACCTTTATCATGATGATGATGTTGCACACAGCACATTGCAGGAGTACTGTTCACACATAATGACTGGACAAGTACTGTTGTGTTAATGCACAGAGTGATGTATATGGCCAATGTACAACTATTGTCTGTCTGAGGGAGTCTTAGGACGGCAGAGCAACACCACTACATAATTCAGGTGTCGCTGGTGTTTCCTGTTTCATTCGTTTGTAATGCATGATGGGATACATTCCTGTACTGCTGAATGACTGCGCTGTATGATATCCTCTGGTTACAGCCTCTTATGCTCGATTAGCCTCTACATTGCTTAACCAATGCGATACTCACATACTGGTAGCCAAACATGCTTACACCTGCTCATTCCCGCACTTGCTAATGCACCGGCATTGCGCGATCTGCCGTCACCTCCTGGGTGTGAGCGAGGACCACACTATTACCTTATGATGCCTATTAGATCCTACTACATGATTCCAGTATTGGGATTGGCCACCCATTAGGCAACGGCATCACGTTCGACTGTACGGAATCTGTGGCCTGTCTAGTGACACAATCATATTTGTGTGTACCTCATACAATGTGCTCCCACCTTGTGATGCCTATTACATCGGAATACATGAATACAGTATCGGAAATGGCTGCCTATTAGGCGAAGGCAAGGTGTTTGTCTGTACGGAATCAGCGGCCTGTCCGGGGAAACATTCATATTCGTGTGTTCCTCTTAGGCATACCTTGTGGTTGTGATGCCTATCACATCAGACTACATGACTACAGTCATAGCCGGCCTTAGGCATAGGCCAAATTGCTGACGCCGCTAGGGCACCGCTTTAGTGGGTGCCCGGCTTAAAGTATTTATTTGGTGTGGTAGACCAGATGAGAACTGGGTGATGTGGTAAAGGGTGCCATTGTGCCCTGTGCCTATGGCACCAGTTGACCTAAGGCCACCCCTGACTACAGTGTCGGAATGTATATTGCCCATAAGGCAACCCATGGCATTGGAATAACAATGGAATCAGCGGCCTGTCTGGTGAATCATTCAGGAATTGTGTGTTCCTCTTACAATCTCTTACCTTGTAATGCCTATCACATCGGACTACATGACTACAGTATCGGGAATGGCTGCCCATTAGGTGACGGCATGGCATTCGACTGTATGGAATCAGCAGCCTGTCCAGTGAATTAATCATATTTGTGTGTTCGGCATACACTCTGCTCCCATCTGGCTGATACATGGGAACCGAGACCCTGCATTACAAATGAGTAGTTGGGTTGTGGTAGCCACATCCGTCGGATGGGTCATGCTACCGCATACCTATTATAGGTTTGTCACCTTCTCAATTGGCCAAGGTAGGACTTCAGGGTTACCACCTGTCCCACTTTGCGAGGGACAGTGCAAAAATAATCAAGACATAGTACATGTCCAGATTACAGGACATTATTATATTCTATGTTTCATTAATTATTGCATACAACAGTTATTTTATATATGACACTTCTATATGTTATGTGAAGTAGCATAAGCAATTCAAATGCAACTAAATTAAGCTTTTCTTTGTGCAAATAATTGTAATCCTGTACTACGCACGGCTCTAGGTATGCTTAGTCCTGGAATGTCTGACACTTCTACAGAATATGTCCCACTTTGGCCATTTGGAAAGTTGGCAACCCTATAGGACCTGTATGTAGAGACATCAGACTTTGCAGGGCAACACACCCACAGCCAGTAGAAAGGGGTGTACTTCACTGTTTCGCCTAAATAAAAGGTTACTCTTGTAGCATTATAGTTGCTTATAGTGTTAAAAATAACATTTAGGTGTTTCAGAGGAACATAATTGTTTTATGCTACTACTATAGACAATATAGGTAGTCTTTTCCCTAAATCACAGGACATTTGCAGTTATTATGCAGGACACAACTGCCCACAGAGGAGTGTCCCTCACAAAGGTGGACAGGTGGTAACCCCAAACCTTTTATTCTATCAGTCTTCTAAGGTAGTCAGCGGAACATGCGCTTTCTCTCACTATCAGAACTCTCATACAAATGGGGAAGAATAAACACTGAATCAGGGACACTGCATAACGACCTCAGGGACACATTTAGAAGGTTGGTGCTATTAACCTGACAGATTGATGGACACAGAGCACATATGTATTCATACACATTGTCTGAGGTGCATGGAGTTTATGACTCTTACATGCTGTCATTATTCATTACGTGTATTCCGCAATCTTTCCTCCTAATATCACTAGTTCTAGGATGGCTTAGTTGATACTGTGTTAAGATCTGATTCATAATCAAGGACGTCCCCGGTAATCGTGGACAGTTCAATGATATGGTCCCCATGTATTCCCCCAATGGTTTACGGACTGTCCAGTAGATGTGCTGTTATAGTTAGGGAGGTATGGGAGTCTGCTATACCCACATCAAAATATTACTTACACCCGCAGGCGCCTAATACGTCTGCCAGCCAACACCTGCATGCCTAGCCCCATAATCACATACCCATAGTTCCCCCACCTGCCACTACTCTACAGCACTCATCCTTACTGTGGGCGCAGGTGGACCCAGGTGGGACATGAACACACCTCTACACACTGCCCACTCTCCCCGTGTCGGGACACATGTTGTATGTTGTGTCAACCGATGTGTTATCAGGCTTGCACAACCTACTGTTCCCTGTACAACTACATCCTGGTCGTAATGGTGTTCCCCCATTAGTAAAAGGTACCAAATTTTTGGTGTCCCACAAGGGACGTCGCTGTCCATGTTTAAAGTGTAGACCTTGTAGATCTCTCCCACTGGTAGTTTCCTGCTGGTGGTCTGGGAAGCAGTGTTGTATTTCCCTTTATTGCATTTCTGTATGTCTCACCGGCCTAGCTGTGGTGGGTGATAAGTGATAAGTAGATGCTGCACCAACATATGCCCAGTCTAAACATGTTACAGTAACTACAGAGTAATATAACCTAGGTATATACATGCTGTATATTACACATATATATATATATATATATATATATATATATATATATGTATAAATATAGATATATATATATATATATATATATATATATATGTATATATATATATATATATATATATATACATATATATATATCTGTTTACATTAATATATACAGACATACCTGCATATGTATTCATACATGTATATTCATATCTTGCTGTCATATATATATCTATCTATATAGATATATATATATATATATATATATATATATATATCTATATGTGTGTGTGTGTGTGTGTGTGTGTGTGTGTGTGTGTGTGTGTGTGTGTGTGTGTGTGTGTATATATGTATATATATATAT